>NC_056711.1:7970999-8193499 GCF_018831695.1 Puntigrus tetrazona | reverse complement strand
GGTTTAGAGGTGGAGGCAGCCAAGGTATCAGTTCTTGACCGCATTAATGAGCTGAACAGCAACATTAGTGTTCTCCAAAGAACCCTGCAGGAGATGGAGACTGATGTCGATTATCTCTACACAGGGTATTACAAGAATATAAGTTCGGCAAGTGGGGATTGTGACTGTATTGCGCTTGGAGCATCGCTGACCCAGTTGCAAGATACTGTAGCTACTGTGAAGGAGACGGTGAATGAAAATAAGCTGGCCCGCGAGCATGAGGCTCAAATGATGTTGGACAGTCAGGCTTGGGTTCCAACCGTGGAAGATCTGAAACTAGGGCTACTAAATGTGCAAAAGTCTCTTGCCTTTGAACAGGAAAAGAGCAGAATGTTAAAGCACAATGTGACTCAACTTCAGGCCTCTCTTTTGGGCAGCCAGCAGGACATCGAAACACTCCAAGAGCATGATAGGGCCAGGGTTGAGAAGATCCAGCAGCTACATAGCATTTTCAACACCTTGCTTCAAGATGCCATTCGTCATTCAGAGGTACTGGAGATTTTGCTTGGGGAAGAGGTGTTGGAGTTCATAGCATGGTCTGTTGAAGAAAAAAGACGTTTCTCTATACCGGAATTGAAGGAAAGCATCAGAGATATGCAAACACAGATCAATGGACACAGTCGCAGCCTAGCCTCAATGCTGAACTCTGGTAGCCCTCAGGTGACGGCAGCAGATGAGCCCTCGGTGGGCGTCGACAGAAGACATGGCCATGAAAGTTTTGACCTGTCCGAGGAGCTGCCGGTTTACTCTGATAACGACTTCTGGACTTTAGAGAAAATGGTTAGAGATCTCGGAGCTGACATTAAACAGCTTGAGGAACACCGTCCTTCTTGCTGTAACGGCACTAAAACTGCTGCCACTGGTGGTGTGGAAGTGAAACTGCAGTCCGAGGTGGATGCTTTGCGTAAGGACCTTGAGAACCATCTTGGAGTTTTTAACAGCATTTTCAGTAATACAGAGGAACTTACTGGCTCTGAGGGGTCTGTGGATTTGAATAAGCTGTCAGCTTTGATGAAGAGAAAGGAAGCGAAACACCAAAACAGGAAACAAAAAAAGAGAGCTGATAACAGAGCTGTTCAAACAGGAGAGCAAGTGAATCACCGCATCAAAAGGGACGCGTCACTGGAATCCGCAGGTAAGGAGATAAAATAAACATACTCTTAAAAATATCTGAAAATTGATTCAACTTTTAGTTAAACCGCAGCCATAATTTAAATGAAACCGAGGAAACAACAATTCAAAATAAAATTGGGGAATTAACATGACCATGAATAGGTTGTGGGAACAAAATATTCATCCTCATGTCACGTGCAGGTTACCATGTTCATTACTATTTTTAAACAAGCATTTATCATTTGTTGTGTATTTAATAACTTCGCAAAAAAAAGGGAATGCTTCAGAGGCCTTGCCTTAATGTTTTCTAAACAAGAATAATGCAGATAATGTGGTTATTTAATGTGCTACATTAAGCATTTAAAATGTTTTTCATGTTGAACCTAAATATTAGTTGAAAATTTTGAGAAGAGCACCCCCCAGTGAGAGTCACCTGCAAGTGCATTATGTCTTTACTTTCCTCACAGCATTCACATTTTAATGCCTTTTCTTTATCATTTGATTTCAAACAGTGCTTCGTCAGCTCCCAGATAGTCCAATTATGTTCCTGGCCAGCACTACAGACGGTGCTAACGGATCTGGCACGGTTCTTTTTGAAAGCGTGACCCTAAATCACGGACAGTTATATTCGTCAAAAACAGGCACATTTCGCGCTCCTACTTCTGGTGCTTACCTTTTTGTGGTGACACTGGACTTTGGTCCAGGCCCGTCTCTGGCTCAATTAAAGAGAGGTGGAGAGGTAGCCGCGTCCTTACGACAGAACCCGAGAAAGTTGGGATCACCTGCAACACGTGTCTGCATCCTACAGATGGAGCAAGGAGAGGAACTCAGTCTAGAGCTGGTGCAGGGAACTATAGAGCGCAACAACCCACGAGAGAACACGTTTGCAGGGCTACTAATGCTGCAGACCACCTGAGAACATGCGAGTAACTAAAGATGCAAAAGGACTGCAAGATGGTAAAAACATGCTTTTTTTTGCACTGCTTAACACAAAATTCTCTTTCGGGATCTGAGCGACAAAAATAGCAGGTAGAAATCGTGAGAGGTTAAGACATTGAGCACCGTTTTCAAAGAGTAAGACTTCTCGATGGAATACGATATCTTGCATTTGGTTTCAGTGTAACATCTACATTCCTAAGCCGCAAAATAGAAAAAAAAAAATTGTACTAAAGTTATTTTTAAAAGTATACATGGACAAATAGTGTACAGAGTATGAGGCCTAAGCTTAAGGCACCCTTTCAAAAGCAAAAAACAATTTTTTTTTTCCAAATTAGACTGGTTGTTTAATATATTACATAGGAAAGAGCTGGGTGATACTACAGTGAGCACACTGAAATATCTACAGACTTATATACAGTAGGGGAAAAACATCTTTTCAACATACTTCATTTGTCAGATTACAGTGAGGAGGTGCATTCTTAGCTTTTGGATGAAGTACAGAAGCAAAAATTCAGTATTTGGGAAAATGCAGGCAAAATTACTAAAAAACAGATTTTTCTGAAATAGCCATGACTCCTTTTTTTTTAATGCAATCAAAAGCTAACTTAACACTTTAAAATCCCTTTTAGCCACAGAAATACATTTGACATGGAGAACCAATTTCACAGATTCAATTTTCATACTTCTTGTATAATAATAAGAGCAACAAATGTATTTTCATATACACCAAATCTAGTGTTTCTCTAGCATACTGTAGTGGATGCTGAAATTATCCACCCTAAAGTGAGATAATGTTTCCTTAGATCTATTATTTATTATCGTTTCATCAAGATGCCCTTTTGGCTTTTCTGGGCATCCTGTTCTGAAAGCATTGTGACAAAGCACCTTAGTCTGGCACATTGTATATTCACACATCCTGTCTTTTAGGTTCCAGATAGTGGTGGAAAAAACTACTGTGAATTGTTCTGTTACTATTACAAATCACACTGGTCTTTTCACTTGGCACTGAGGATAATAATATTAATAATAATAAAAACTTCTAGAACACAACACTGCATTTTCTGAAGAATTAAATCTGCATGGGAGTTCTGTAAACGTGTTATGCAACAATGTGTGTTTTGGATCGTACCAGTTACCAAGACCGTATTTTGGCAGCCCTTACTGAAATATAAATCACTGATGACTAACAGATGTTACAGTCGTACCCTTCACCTTCAGCCTCCTCATTAATATAAACACAATTCATAATATTGGCAAGGACATATATATGGTCAGAATATCACCAAATCCTCTAAAGTCACATTCATAATAATCCGTACCAAAAAACCGGCACCCAGCATCCAAATAACGTGAACTCAGGAATGTATCGACCTATCCCCAAACAAACACTACACTTGAGTTTGGCAACTTTGAAGGGTTGTTGTTCATACTGACTGCAGGAGATCCGAGAAGCCGAATTAAAAGGAGACGTATCGGCAGCTGGTTCACTTGCTTGCACGCTGGGAATGTATTCTATTTTGAGGATGTTAAAAATAGCATGCTTTAAAAACCGCAATCAAAATATGGTTTAATCAACCATTTTGACAAATGAAATCTCATCTACTGAAAAACAGCATGCATCTGTTCTGTGGGGGATGAGAGAAGAACTTCTGTAGAGTTCAATTATGATTTTTCAATGCCACACATCAGATAGTCTACAACAGCTCTTAACTGGACGCGATTATATTGATAGCATATAGTTTTGCTCTGCTGTCAGTTCATCTATTACTATAATATATTACAGATCATACATTAAATCACAGTATGCTTTACAAAGATTCCATGAGAAGTCAACAGCATTTCATCCATATGGCAGGAGGTTTATCCCAGAATATAAAGAAACGTATGCAGAATTACTTGAGAGTATCGTAAGGCAGTGGGGTTTACGTCAATCTTTCCCACTCTACTATTTCAGTCTGTTGAAATAATCCTCTGATCCAAGTTTGCAACGATACAGCTTTCACAGAAAGCAGCAAAGGCACCACCGTCTGATCCAGCAGAGAACGAGAGCTTGCCATGTTTCACAGTTAGTTTTGTTAGATGTCAACATCGCACACACTCTCCTGCTCTGTGAAGGGGACAATGAAGTCAGCGATGAAATAAAAGCCACTCAGATCTTAATGTCTTGAGATTCCACCATTTTTGCTAAAGTCTTCTTGACTCGTAGGATGGTCAGGCGTGATGCGGGGTTGTGTGCCCAGCATTCTGACATCAGCTTTAACATGGCCCTCAAACACTGGGGAGACAAATTCTTATTATTCTTATATAGTAACTAAACCTGTTAACATTCTGCGAATATAATCTCTCAATACACTGCCATCTGCTGGACCACTCACCTCATCACTGTTCCATCTGTTGGACACAGTGGGCCGCAATCCTTTGACACACACAACCTCAAGCATATCTTCATAAGATGGATCTGATGGTACCATCTCATGATATGGTGGCTGATAGTCCTCAACGATACCTTGGAAACAATCATTGGATGAATTCATTAATAACGAATGGTTTAAATTCTGAAAGCATCCACAGCAGGACATTAAAGTTACTTAAAGGTGTAAAGAAACAGAATTGGTGGCAGATCCGAGTAAAAATTATTACAAAGATTACAAACTATCTACCAGTAGTTGATTGGTTCTGAAATTGTAATTTGTTACTTATTAATAGCTAGTAAGGTAGTTGTTAACTTTTTAGGAATGTAGAATATGGACGTGCAGAATATATGCTTTGTAATTACTAATAAACAGGTGATATGTTATTAATAGGTAACCAGTTAATAGTGAGAATTGGTCCCTATAACTAAAATGTCATCAAATATCTCTTAACAGATGCATAAAGCAAAAAAAAAAAAGAAAAAAAAAAGAAAAGATGTGCCAATGTATACCTCCAGTGACACAGCGCCTGGCCATTTCCCATATAACCAGCCCATAACTATAAATGTCTGCCATGATGTAGGCCTGGAAGTGGTTCTTATTCAGAGTCTCGTCCAGGACCTCTGGAGCCATATAGCGTCTGGTGCCCATACGTGTGCTCAGTGGAATGTCCACTTCATTTGTGTCACTGAATCAAACAAACAAGTGTTACTTCTTCAAAATAACTGAACGGACCACTTCAAACTGAACGAAGAGAGGCAAAGCACCTGTTAAATTTGACAGCAAGCCCGAGGTCAGCGATGCAACAGGTGCCGTTTTTCTTGATGAGGATGTTCTTGCTCTTCAAGTCTCTGTGAGCGATGGCAGGTTTCCCCTGCGTGCCGTAGATCTCCGTGTGCAGGTGACACAAGCCACACGCTGCAGAGTAGGCCAGTTTAAGCAGGGCCTGCGTGTCCAGAGTGGTGAACTTCAAATAGTCATACAGAGAGCCGTTCTCGTGGTAGTCTGTGATCAGGTACAGCTGCGTGGAGGCTCCAGTGCCATTAATGTCAGCAGCAATGAAACCTTCAGACAGTTTAAAGAGTTGTGTTACACAGCTGATATACAATAACAAACACCACACATGAACGAGATAATTTCGAATGACATGAAGTGCACCTAGTATGTTCTCGTGTCTCATGAGCACAGTTTGGTAGATCTCGGTCTCTCTGAACCAGCTGGCCTCCTCTCGAGTGAAGAAAACTTTCACTGCTACCTTCTCCCCCCTCCACCGGCCGAGCCATACTTCTCCGTACCTGCCTTTTCCAATAAGACGTACTGTCTGGATCTGCTTGGCGATGGTGCGCTGCACCTATAAAAATGAGCAGGAAGATCAAGAACATAAATTTGCTCCTATAGCTCCTACAAAGATTGTTCAGCCTGCATTTGTGATTTCTCACCAGCAGAGGGAGCCCAGAGCCACTGCCTGAGGTTTGAGACTGGTTGATGAGATCCTTCAGAGAATCTCCTGCTGGGATAAAGGCCTCGTCCTGCTCCAGGTCTCTGTGGTAGCGTTGCCTCTCTGTCTGCCACTTATACCTGAGGACACAGTCAAAACCTTTTTTTTAAAGCTATATCTCAAATCGAAGCTTTTTTTTTTCCTTTTTCCCACAAATATCAGTCGTTTTGACAGATGGCTCAGTAAAACGATTGATTTTTTATAAAGGGCAAACTTCTCCATAGTTAGTAGTCCTGCCTCTACTTGCAGTAAGAGAGGTTTTGTCTTTTGACAACAACAGGCCATGATGTGGGTGGCGTGTGTTCAAAGGTATTATGCAAAAACACAGCAAGCATTGCATTTACAGTTCAATGATGTGGAAAAAAACGGGCACGTCACAAGCAGCCATTACATGTAAGAGCTTTAGTGTGTTTTGTTGGTTCAGTGCCGTGATGATCTCACCTGTAATAACAGATGATAGTGACACAGATGAGGGTGCAGAAGCACACAGTCACTGAAATGAGGAAGGCCAGCCAGTGAGGGTCTGGTGGTTCTGTAAACACATCAAGAGAAAACATGTCTATCGTTAAGGCCTTAGGTTAGCCAGGGCTCAATCAGCAGGCATGGTCGTATTATTATTTTGGCAATTATATTACAATTATTATTTTTTTTAGAAAAAGAAATTATAAACTTTCGAAACAATGCAAATGCCAGTTACTAACGTTTTATGCAATTATTCCAAATAAAATGATCATTTTGAATGGAAAACAATTATTAATTAATACAGAAGCATACCAGTGTCTCGAGGCGGTAACTCTGGCTTTAGGTCTCGATTACAGAAGTCAAACTGGCAGCATTCAATGGTTCGACGTGTCTGTGCAAACTGTGAATCCTGTGAAGAAATCAAATGGGTCAACCTTAGAAAGTCTCATATTTAATAACACAAGGTTTCAAAGCATAAAACACAAGAAACAATGTTCCTTACCTTGCACTGAAAGTGAGAGCCCTCATATTTCATACAGCCTGAGCTTAAGATCACATCTCCATTTTCATCTTCCTCAATTATGGCGAAGCACTGTCCATTGGTCCTGTTATGTTTTAAAGAAAAGTAGTCTGCTTAATTTTTTTTGAATCCCTATAAACAAATCATAAATGTGCAATAATCACTATGGCCTATGACACTTACTCGCAGGTGCTGTTCTTGGCGTCATCAGGACAGTGTCCTGAGCAGTGGCAGCTGAGGAAGCGGGCAGCATCCTCTGGTGCCACAGTAGAGCCGTCCCCGGGCTTTCTGGAGTCTGAGCCAGGCTTCACTCCAGTGCCCTGTAGCACATGGTCAGGATTCTGACCTGCTGTAAGTCATAAGACACTCAACAATCAACGCCAGGTCATGCGAGCAGAGAAACAACATGACCAGTAGTTGTTAATAAAACGATGTCTGTAGTTCCAAAAACTCACACTATTGTTAAAAAAGTTTGGGTCATGGGGAAAAAAAAGAAGGGAAATTAATTTTATTCATCTGAAACCTATGACATTGAAAACCAGAGCAATGATGCAGAAAATTCAGTTTTGCCATTTCAAGTTACAATTTCAAATCTATTAAAATAGACAAAACATTTTTTTAAATTCTAATTTTCTAATTTCAAAATGTTTCTTTTTAATGGAATTTGACCAAATGAATGCAGCCTTGGTGAGCACAAGAGGATTCTTTCAAAAACAAACTAAATAAAAAAAAATCTTACAGAACCCAAACTTTAAACAGCTAATATTACTTTTTTTATTTCCCATCCCTCACTCCTCTGTAAACCTACTCTTACTATCATATGCCTTTCTGTTTCACATCCTCACAACCATTAATTTTTCTTTTTTTCAGTTCAATAAAAGGCCTCCGAGACATGTCACTACTGATCTTACGGTCTTATCATCATGTCACAGTGCATGAGCGTGTATTGCTGTGGCTTTCTGTTGAGCCTGACTCCAATCCAGTCCAGACCTGTCGGTAAAACAGCTAATCACTCACAAAGCAGCAGTTTGAGAGATTGGGCGGCAGGGCGACACGGTGCTCTCTTTATCAGCAGCATTCCATCCTCCGATCCCATTACTAGTCTGTCTTACACAGCCTGCCGTGTGCTGCTGATCTTACAATTAGACTGGACTTTCCTCTTGGACTAATTCTATTAGGACTCAGTGATTAAATAGAGAACTGGGCATGATAAAGGAGCTTCTGTTGCTCTTCGATTCACTGCGCCTACAACGTACATACACTGAAAATGTGATTGATGAGTACATACAACTCAGTACAAACACCAGTACTAACCTAACAAAACAAGTCAGCCTGAAGGAAATGCTATTAGAAATACAATGTCATGAAAAAATATTTTTATAACGTGTAAGCATATCACAAGAGTTTGCTTTGCAACTGTGACAAGTCCTATGGCAAAATGTAATTTTAATACTGAACTAAATGTAATAAGTTCAAATGGATTTTACCATGCTGTGGGTGTTTAAAGAGGTAGCTCATATTTTCTCTTATGCAATATTTAGAAAAACGTGTCGTTTGTTCATACTATTAAAGTCAGTGGGATCTAGTGTTGTTTCTGGTTTAAAAACGACATGAAGGTTATTAAAAGATTTCATTTATGGGTTAAATATCCATTTAACATTCCACATATTGTATTATGTAATGAGGGGCATTAGACAAATTGTTACAGTCATTACTGTTGTTTATATAACAACTAGTTGCAGATTCTGAACAATTTTATCATATTTACGGAAACAAAAACAGCATTAAATCTGGATGGTATGGAAAGAAGAATTTGTGGTCTCCAACTCATTATGGGAGTCAAAAACAAAATGCCAGAAAGCTAGAACATTAACAAAACCGTTGATCACAACACAAACAAGACTGCTCAAGAAACACCCTGAGAAAACAGAGCTGATGGAGGCAGTGCAGTTAAATGTCCAGATAACGCCCGTGAAACTGTGAGATGCTGCCTTTGATACGCTCAGTCTATCAGAACGATTCTAGACCGCAAACTAAATGACGCACTCAGCCTCTCAAGTGCTCTCGTTCAGGGTGTGGACAGACTCCATATCTTTCTTAAGTGGATCAAACACACCGTCTAATGTTGCTTTACTAAACTATAAAAATCTACTCTTAAAGAGAATTACACTGTCTAGACTTAATCTCATTCAACTGCTCGCAAGGGATTTCAATGAGCTCATTTTAGTAATCGAGCTACTCATAAAGCAAATGTAAGAGGTTGTGTGGCTTTAAGCCCATGCAGGCCAAAGCCCAGCTCATACGGTGCGATTTTAGTAACGATTTGGGGGTCTAAAACTAATTTCGAAAATCAAAATAATCCTTGACTAAAATCTGTAGTCTTTGACCGTTAGTTTGACATGTTCAAACTTTATTCACAGTCCTGCAGTGTGACATCTTCCACAACAAACAAACTTCGTATTTTAAGACAAGCCACCATCAGCATTTATGCCAAAGATTTATTTTTTTATGCCATAAACTCTTGCGCTTTCATTCTCCACTCACAAAATTCATCTGATATGTTGCCTTTGCTATGACAATCACCGGCTGCACCATTTTTATGCGGGTGTGTTGCTGCTTATAATACTCTTCTTAAATATGCAGGTTTTGCCGTTCATACACTTTTCATGATAACCAACATTTCATCCCGCAGTCACTTAATCATGTGTGGGCTGATGTAAAACTTTTTTTAAGAATTTTTTTTATACGTTTTGACTATCATACAGTCTGACATTAATAATAACTGAGATCCCACAATGTGACATGATCATCATGTTCGTACAGTCTGTACAATCTTTTAAAAAAATCGCACAGTGTCAGCCCGGTTTAGGGGAGAGTTCCCTTTATGATGACAGATCCTGAAACACAGGGCTAGGATGGAAATTTTGCATAAGGAGAAGGCTGGACAAGGATCAAATGGGCAAAACCCCAAAGAGAAACCCATGGATCCCTCTCCATCACTCTTTATTTCTCTTCTCCATTCTCTCGACTCTGGGTGAGTTCTTGAGAAATGTCTTTGGGATTGAAGCATCTTAAATCTGGTTTTCACTGTAACTTCACAAAAATGTGCAACTTACAACAATGTTAGGATTTCAAAACTCTTCAAAATAGCTGGGCAAAGAATCTGTGCCCACTGCTGGCCTTTGACTGGTTGTGGGCGATGACTGATGTGTCAGAGGGGCCCATTAGAGCCTCCACATTCACATGTGTGCCTAATTTTGCCGCCAGTTACAGTGGAGTCTGAGGTCTGGCAGATCATCCCCCTATAATGAGACTCTCCAGTAGATACACACCATTACCCTCGCTTGCTCACTTGAGAAAAAGAGCAAAAGGAAAGGAGGGCAAAAGAAGAAAATCAAAAATAGATTTCAGTCTACAGCAAAGCTGAACTACACTGTTTCCCTTCACAGCAATGCATTGATCCATTGACTACATCCCACTTCACAATCCTCTTGAAATTGTACTTGGAAGAGAATTGTGAATTAAATATAGCTGAATTAAGTCGGTATACTGAAATAAATTGTCTCTGTCATTTATAGGGCAATTTTGAATGCATTTTATTGTTTGTTCACCTCACCAAATTAATTGCCTGCCAGCATTTAAAACACTATTTCTTCTCCCCTAGGAGAAGTGCTAACCTCATTCACTATTCAGTCCAGGTACAAGTGTACAATTGCTTGGGAAAAAAAGCACTTTGCACTATCGGAGGCAACTGAGGGTTTTCAGTCGCCAATGTCACCTCTCTACTTCTTTAAGATTATGTTTCAGAGGTGCAGACACCTGCCTGAAATTACATCTCAGGGGTGCATCTGATGAGCAAGGTAAAAAAGATGTACTATAGAGGTATTTAACTAGCCGTTACACAACTGTAACACAGAGAAACAACAGCGCATTGAGAAGTCAAATGCCCTCGTCTTCATGCTGCGTCTCTGGTTTCAACCATCTCCTACTTTTCTGCTGCATCTGTACAAAAATACACTGACAAGGACATTAGACTGATGTTTGATATAATATGAACTCTAAAGGAAAACTGAGCCGTTTGAAAATCTGACTACTCTGCATGTTATGAGACCACTTTTCTTTCTCTCAACTAACTGATCAGAAGCAAATAAAGACTAAGCTTTTAAAAAAAAAAAAAAAAAAACAGTTTATCTGCAGTGGCGTGTTTTAAATATTGAAGTGTGGACTAAATATGCTTGATAAAAAACTTCTCAAAACACAATTTGATTATTCGAAAATGTATTTGAATTAAAAAAAAAAAAAAAAGTATAGTCAGTATGGAACAGAAAGCATGCAAGCCTCTTTTAACATCTAAAATCTACTAAATAGGAGCTTAAATCTGAAGATCAACAGCACAAGAAGGCCCAAGTATTTCCGGACAACACAGTGTGTTTGGAATAGGTCTTACCAAATAGCAATTGTGAAGTGCCATAGAGGAAATGGTTAATGTGCTAAAAAAGGAAGAGAGAGCGGCAACAATCACTTCAACAGCTTCCTTTAGTGGGGGGCCTCTGAGAGGCTCATGGTTCAGGAGTGAGTCACGACAGGAAAGATGTCTTTTGAACTCCCTGGCATGAGTAAACACACCTCAGAGATATCAGAGGGTGTTCTAACCCAGAACACAAAGTATTGTTTTACGCAGAAGTTCAGAGTTAAAGTGTATTAACAAACAATCTGAGCGAAAATATAAAGCAGTAGGCTTTTCAACTCAAATTGTTTTTTTCTGTGCACTAAAACTGCTTTCTGAGTAATCGGCTGTTTGCCTTCACAGCTCATTGATTGTCCACAGGCAACCATCAGTTTGTCTCAGGGAGGGCGTTTTTATTAAACAAAGGTATCAGTTTTCTTTGACATCAGTAAACATCACTTTATTAAGCATATGGAAACGTTCAGACAGGCACATATGATTCCTGCCCTGGTGTACTGATGTACTGCAATCACATCAAAGCAGCCAAAAAAACAAAACAAATAGAAACATAGAGAAACTCAAAACAACCAGTTAGTCTCAGCTTTAAACTTGTACCTTCAAGATTTTACCCTAAAAACCGAACTTTAAAAATCACTTTCATTGCATCATGTTCTTTTCAGATTAAGAGCTTCGCAGCAATGCATTCTTATTTTTTTTGTAAAATAAAGTCCCATCTGTGTAATTAAATTACCTGTGGCACGAGACCATAGTCACAGCCATTCTTTGTGATATAGCATGATAATTTCGATAACTACTACATTACTACACAACAACAATATGCTTCTCAATTTCTTAAAGAGTCTGTGCATTTGATAAACTCTCCATTCAGAATTAAAGACTGAAAGGCTTTTGAGGAGACCTCTCACAGTAGCTCTGGAGATCATATTTGTGTCAAGTGTTTATTTATAACAATTCTCAGAGCAGAGACTGCATAAGGCTTGACAAACACTTTTGAATGCCACTTGCATGACTGAGACTGTGCTTGGTTTATGTGAAGAGCATGAATAGAAGAAAGCTGTTGTAAATGAAAGATGAAGACAAGGACACAAAACAGCCTTACCTCCAGCACAGAGCCTCAGAAGCAAGCAGACTTCAGCCAAAACCACAGTGACATACAAAAGCTTTGCCATCTTCAAACAGCGTCGTCGTAACCTTTGGGTTAGGGATGAGATCAGTGATGACGGCTGCTTATGCTTCTGAAGTCCCAGTAAAAACTAACTGAAGAGATTATTGCTGAAGAGAGAAGGAGAGGAAGAGCTGGGTGATGATGATGGCACTAGAAACTCAGAGATCCCTCCTTAAGGGGTCCACGGCACTAAAATAATAAAAGAAACAAAGAATATGTGATGAGCAGATCTTATGTGTCTCAATGCATCTTTTTAGACACATGTCTACAAACACAAAAAAGCCTAAAATCATCTATGGCTTAATAATTACTCAATATTGCAAAAAAAAAAAAAAAAAAGACTTTATTAGGCAGTCCTGTCATTTTTCTTGGTAGCAGTGAACATCATTGCCCCCTTGTTTTTTCTGGGCTTGACCCCTCAACCCGTCAGGCCGGCGCTGCTCTTGAATGCTGAACCATGCCCAAATAATTTGATGAAGGATGTTCTGCAATTACCCCGTTGGCCCCTTCCAGCGTTAATAACGTGATGTGTCTGTTCCCTTGTAGGCCTGTGCGTCTCGTTGCAATTAGTGGCCCTGAGCAAAGTCTGTCCTGAGGGGAGGACAAATTAGTGGCGGAGTGGGCCGGTGTCTGTCACTTCTGATTTGCCCAAGGGGGACAAAGAGCCCCGACCTGTGCCCCACTTTCACACATCCCTGACCGGATAACAAGGGAACAAAGCTAGCCTCCGCAAAGCAAGGGGACAAGATAGCTGTGTAGGCACCTACTCACAGAGAAGAGACTGAGGCTCGTTTTGAGGTCTGCTGCAAAGATGATGCCACACAACTTACCAAGTGGCATCACTTTCAAACACATTACCAAAACAAAAATAATAATAAAAAACAGACCTATGTTAAAAATAAGCATGCACAGATATGCCCTATTAAAAGGATACTCGGAATATAACAGTTTGTCTTTCGCTTTAGAGCTAAATATAGAGCTAAAACCCCACAACATTCAAGATTGAAAGAGTGTGAAGAGAAGAAACACTGATCAGGAGAATGTTTATAAGTATCAGTCATCACTTTTAAAAGACCCAGTCTTCAGAGTCACATGATCCTTTAGAAACTGTTGTAATATGTTGATTTGGTACTCCATGTTTATCCATGTTGAAAACAGTGATGTTTTCAGGATTCTTAAATGGATGGAAAGTTCAAAATATCATCCTATACACCAAAGAAAATTAAAGCAATTACTCACATTCTGCAAGTAAAATCAACTTTTATTCAGATGTTTTATACATAACTGAACAAGTTGGGTCATGTCATGACTTGGAGACAAAACTTGTATCCACACACACAAAGTTTGGAGAGAAAGACACCCCTGAAAACAGCTTACTACACTTCTAATATTAGACAGATTAAATCTACTGCTAAATCTTGGAGACTTTAAAATAAAACACTGTCTTGAATAGTCATGTATCACTATTATTGCTTTACAAGTATCACAGATCTTAAAAACCAATATAAATGGCACACTATGTTTTAGTGTTTCATCAGACACTCCTGGAGCTTTGCCCTCTGAAAGGCTTTGATGGCGCCATAAATTTATGTTAGGAGGCTGAATGAATAGGGGTATTGTATGGGGATGTGTAACTATGGTGCACCTTTCGAGTCAACCTTAAGACCTGGCTAAGCTTCATTTTCTGCATTCCGCTCCATTTTGTGCACAACTTTCAAAATGTATCGGATGGGAGCAGATAGATCAGTTTGGCACTCCTCTGTCTCAACATTTCACCTTGCATGTACGCTGTTGTACATGTACCATCCACACTGATATAAAAATTATAACACACAGTGCATGGGATGCAGTCAACCCAAGTATACTTTAGGCTCAATCCCAGAGGAGGGAGTCATATCTGACCTTTCTAATGTGCATGACATAATTAGAGAGTTCCCTCAGGTCAACAACCCAACATAAGCGACAGTCCACAACAACATACACAAGTTTCGTTGGGGGGTTACAACTAGAAGAAAAGCCAATGTTTGATCATTTTACAAAATAGACATCTGTAAAATAAATCTCACACTGCCTTTCTTATCACTTCTTACTACAGCCTGCATGACCAGCAGAGTGGTCTGGTGTTTGTCTCGCCCTCGCCCCCGCTCTCTTGGCCTGCTTTGGCCCGGGTCTCTGGTCCCTCCTGGGGCCCCTCCTTACAGCAGGGCTCCCAGTACTGGAGGCTGCCTTCCCTCAGTGTCGGCGCTATGCCCGACATGCCTTTCAAGGCCTGCTAGACTGCAGGGCAGACTTTCTGGCTCCGCTGCCATTGTTTGCTTGGCTGCTTTGCGCCTCATCCCAGGAAAGGATTAGCATAAGAATACTTAGGCACATTGAGATGTGCCCCACGACCAACTCTCTCTCTTCTATCATCATCTCTTCTTCTCATCCTCCCTGAAGTCCCACATCTATTCCTGACACAACACCAATCACTGTCAAGCAGCTGCATCGCAAAGAGTCAGTCAAGCAGAGACTTTAAAGGTAGCACAAGACTGGTGACACAGCAGTGGATCGCAGGAGAAGAACAAAAGTTAATCTGTGGAGCACTTGGGTGCAACATGAGCTCCTTTGGCCAGATTCCTCTGGAGGGGTAATGGGTTGAGACACCATTCCTAGAACAAAGCCCTTAAAATTTGAGCACATTTTGGCTGAGAAGTTAAGAAACTCAGCTTGACAGAATAAAATCAGAACAGCTCATCTGTGAAACACGAAACAAATCTCACTAAATAAGCCGATTTGACCGCTGTGCTTTATAACTGGACTAATTACCCCAAAATGGTTTTAAAGTGCAGACTGCTTGATTTGTCATTACTTTAACAGTTACTTAAAAAAAAAAAAAAAAACTTGGTAAGGCTTTAGAATTGGGAGCACTCGCTCACTACTAACCAACACTCTTCCCTTTATACATTTTTAATTTGTTGCCTAATTTTAGACAAGCTCTTGCTTGTTTTATTTTAAAAACATCTAAACCTCTTATGGTGCAAAAATCTGCATAAATATGAAAAAATGTAATTTTATCAGAATTACTGATGGTATTTATCATTACAGCATCATATTATTTTGATATTCTTTTGTCGAGTAGTCAGTAGGAAATGGAATTTGTGTTTTCCTTCCTATTATAATGTAAATGGGATTGTCTCAGGTAGAAAATTGTTTAGATAAAAAAAAAATGCATTCATTAATCATTTATAAAGATCTTGATTTTATGGTGACTTAATAAATCGATCACTTCCTCAAAAGACTGTATTATTATATTTCTCTGCATTTAAACTCTCCTAGGAAATTATAGAGAAACGAATATGGAGATGGAAAAAGTCTACAAATTTCCTGAAATTACTGAAGCAGCAGAGGTTTATTGCACATTTATTTTCCATCACCTGCCTCACACAAAGGGTCTAAGCATTTGGTTGTGCTGGGAGTCCAATGCAGAGATCTACCGTAATAGTCACTTATGATGACCCTGCACTGAGATACCCTTTACTTCAAGAGACTTTGCTAGGCACATTTTTCAATAGATTTTAAGAGAAAATTCCTTTCCGAATATTTTACAGCTTAGCATCTGCTGACAATAATGGCTTGTTTCCGCTGAGTGGTACGGTTCAACAGAGTTGAACAGAGTACGGTATGCATTTATGTCTGTTTCTATTGTAAATGGTACCAAAATAGCGAACCGTACCATATCTCTTTTTAGGTACCCTTCCGTAATAGTTAACAGTAATAGTAATTTTACTGTCATTGTGTCATGAAGGTGAGAATGTGGTTCTTAAAAACTCAAATCTGTGGTTTATTTATAAAGATAGCGCCTATTTGATAATTTACTATGCGATTGCTCTCCCTCCGACATCTGCTGCTGGCTCTGACGTCTCTGTAGTGATTAAACATGAAATACAATTTGTTTTGGGTAACATTATATTTAACAGTTATTCATGGTCTTATGCATCTGTTATTTGTTGCAGGTTATACAGTAATTTTTAACGTTATATATTTATTTTGCACTAGACCATAGTACAGCACTGACTTTGTTTGCTGTTTGTTTTTCTTTATTTCCTCTTAAGCCTCTTATACTTTTGTAACGACTTATTTTGGTATTCTGGATAATATTGTACATTAAAACTGACAAAAAAGGCAGAGCTATGCTTATTGTCGATCACTTATCACGTTCTCTCATACACCACACCTATCAAGCAAGGGTACCGATGGCAGTGGAAACGAAAGCTGGATTAGGGTGTTCTGTAATGAATCATACTGTACCATTCAGTGGAAACGAGCCATGTCTGCACCTGAGGTGTGAGAGAAACTGGGTAGGGCTCTTGCCTTGGAAAACCACCACACATGGATGAACTTTGACATGTACATTTAAAAAAAAAAAAAAAAAAATGAATTCCCAGATCTAAACATGTGGAAACCATTTGTTGCAGTCTGGCCATCTCTGATGTAGGGAGCATTTTTATCTACTGTGGTCATGTAATCACCACATGAAACACTTCTTGGTTGCGTTCGACTGCAGGGGAAGTCAGAAAAAGTGGCAGTTTTTTTTTAGCAGAGGTTTCCTTACCGTACAGAAAGATCCATTGCTGTGCAGCGTGTTGGCATAGTGTTTGGTAAGCATGGAGGCTGGCTACAGGTGTCATTCGGATCCAGGTGGCTGAATGTCCAAATGGCATTTGGATTCTAGCATAGTACCACAAAACTCTGTAAAATGTAGAGGAGAATATTATTATGCAGTAAAATGTGTTACTTTTTTATGATTTTGTTTTTGCTATTAAAGTTTACTAAACTCAACAAATGGTATGGTAATGGAGTTCATAAACGCTAAATATTTGACTGCATCTTTAAATCAATAAAATCACATGAGAACCCAGTTAATAGTTGCAACCAAATCACCCTCACTATTTTTATTATCCATTTTTTTATATATATATATATATATATATATATATATATATATATATATATATATATATATATATATATATATATATATATATATATATTATTACATTTATTTTATTATCCAGTCTGCCTAACATACAGTAACACACTCTAGAAGAAAGAACAAGTGAAAAGATATTTGTTTGTCAAATATGGTAGTTCTATCCATGTTAGCATCTCATAGTTCAGAAATCGGTGAAATTAACTTCACACTTAAAAGTGCATCATGTTGAACTTGGTATCACAGAGTGACCTACAGCATAACTTAAGTGAAAAGATGAAGGAGATGGAGGAGAGCAGCTGTTTTACTTCCAGTGCATAATTTAGATTTTTTTTGTTTAGATATTCTAAATCGCAAACACAAAAGTCAAGCAGTATTAAGATATGAGAAACAGACAGTACTAACAGAAGGTGAGTGACATTTAGATTCAAAGACTACTACTACTACTAATAATAATAATCATAATAACAATAATAAAACTTAATATTATTTCTTGAACATTCTTAAATTTGACCATGTGATTAAAATGTTTTCATTAGAAGTATAGCTACTTAAAAAAAAAGTTTGTGGCAATTTAGAAATTAATTTAGTGACTGTATTGAAGCTTTATTTTGAACAAACTATTTTTTGTTTGTTTTGCACAGTCTACATTTCTATTTGTATTTATAGCCAAAATTGCACACTGTGTAAAGAAAAGTTGGCAGGATGTGAACATGCTGAAGAAACAGAAAGGTGTTCATCTGACGGCGTGTACAAATATTTAAGTTTTTTGGTTACTCGGTTTGGTTAGTTTACCCAAAAATTTCAATTTGCTGAAAACTTACTCAAGCTTTCCAAGAAATAAATCTAATAATAAAAGAATTAAAAAATAAAAGAGTTTTTTTCATTGAAGAAAGCATTGTCAGGATTTTTATGGTTTTATCAACCGTTCCTTTAACATTAGCCTTTTAAAGCAAAACAAAGAGACAATATCAGAAGCTTATATCTAAAGCCTGCCACCAAGTGGAATTACACTAGTTGCTGTACAAATAGAAAAGTGCTTGAATAAGCAAGGCCTGGTGTGTCAAAGGCATTCCCAGCATTACAACTCATCACAAGATGTTCATTACATGCCATTAAAAATAAAATAAAATACAGGCACGTGTAATTCATTTATCTGGGTCTCCGCCACCAAATGAAATTCTCAAAATAAAATGGTAAACAAGCATTGTGACTCATTACAAGACCAGACAGAAATCGTTTTGGTTGTCTTTGCACTAACCCAACCCATCACTGAATTCACCCTATCCGGTGCCACTCTAAATAATTTACTCCGATAGCCAAGTGTATTTAAAGCAGATCAATACCATTAAAGGACAGCTGGGGCATACTGAATAAACAGAGACCACTCTCCAGCACTGCATCGGCCTCCCACTGCATAGCTTCATCCAATCTATCTTTATCTGATCTGCCATCACACTAACCAACAGTGGCGTAGAAAGAGTTAAAGAAATCAATGGCTCTCCCTCTCCTTCCTACCGTCCACCGGCAGCACAAGCACAGAGGACTCCTCAGCCTACAGTGAGTGTTAAAGAAACGTCTGTTCAATAAAAGCTCGGTAGCGTGTATCAAATGGCCGCGCTCATCTAGGATTCGTTTTCCACCTTTTAGATTGGAATGATACGACTAAACGGTGGGGGTGATACATCAGCACCTTTACGATGAGATGGGCGATACATTCGGGGCCAGGTCTGAGGTGGCCGTGTGTGTTTTTCCCTCTTGCTTAGCCATCCTGTCTCCAGAGCGAGTCAGCGAGGGTGGGGGGCTGACTTTAGACGGCGCAGCAGCCTGAGGAACGCAGGCAGGGATGTGAAACCCGATCTACACTGCCTCTTAACCCTCCCGTCCCCGCACCCCCCCTCTTCCCCTCCAGCCTCCCCGCGCTGCCACCTCGCCACAGACTCCCACTGCAATCCGATCCCTCGCACTGTGGCTGAGATTGAAACACACTCCTAGAGGGCTCCAGGGCAACCCAATCTGGGCCTGGCTGATATTTTAAAAAACAGATAGAAGGGGAAAAACATCTGCGTTTATTGCGGTACGCTATTGCGGCCTTTTAAGAAATTAAGTCATCGATCTTCACGCGTTATCTGTAGATCTGAGTCAAACTGAACGCGTCAATAAGATGTAAAACAGGCATTTTGAAATTGTAAGGGGTTCGAAGAGATTGCTAGGGGTCCGTGGAGCTGTTTAAAGAAAAGCAGTGCACAATTTAAAACGCATCTATAATCGAATAAATAATTAATAAAATACCTGATCATAAAAAACGAATTGAAATAAATAATATTACTGATGAACTCAATAGGAATATTTTTTTCCTACAGAGAAAGAGAAAGAGAGAGAGAGAGAGAAAGAGAGAGAGAGAGAGATTTATAAACCTGGGTGTTTATACAAAAACAATTGAAATGCCTTTTAGGATTGAAAACCCCAACACTAAACCATCTATTGACTTTGGGGTAAAAAGCACATGACCATCACATCTGCATAACAAATGATCAGTAATTAACATTCAACATAGTAAAACAAATAATTGCTCTAACAGTTACTGTAAACACACCGTCACATACTAACCGACAAATAACAGGACATACAAGATGTCACCGTTTTGCCTTTATTAACATAACAGATCACTCAGAAAAGTTTGCTTA
This sequence comes from Puntigrus tetrazona, assembly GCF_018831695.1. NCBI lineage: Eukaryota > Metazoa > Chordata > Actinopteri > Cypriniformes > Cyprinidae > Puntigrus > Puntigrus tetrazona. Next base: position 8,173,225 of record NC_056711.1, on the reverse strand, counting down.
TCCTTAACCATTTGTCACGTCATTCCAAACCAAACCTGTAAGATGAACGGAAAGGATTATTCCGTATAGTACTGTATAGGGAAAAAACTACTGTAAACACAAATGTTGATTTTGCTCCCTGATACTCCAGCTAACACCTCCAAAAACTTACAGGGTGAGTAAATGATGACAGAATTTAGAGATCCTGCATCAATCTAGGGAATGCACAGATGTCTGGCATGTATACGCTATGAGCCCTTAGCTTTAATTTTCTAAAATAAATCCATTTTCCTCAGATGAAGCCTCTCTCCTCCAGGCCTCTCGAAGCAGACTATTTCACAGGCAGTGTTGCCATCTGTTTTTTGACCTCCTTGAAAAGGTAAAGGAGCTGAGCAGAGACCCCCTTCCCCCCAGAACCCATAAATTAAAAGCAGCTTTTGTATTGAGCGGGCTAAAAGCATGGCCAAAAGGAGGACTAAAATCTGGAAAGCAGAAAAAAAAATTATCGTCATTTATTACTTTTCCACAAACCTACGCATAAAAATGAAATAACACAGCTTTTTGCGTTGACAGTACGTGAGCAAAACAGCCTGAAGTTAAAAACAACCCATGAAAAGTATATATAATGCAAAATATATATAAGCACGATAATGTGCGGCGAAAAGAAACAAAAACGAAAACAGAGATCATTAAATATTGAAAAGAATCACACAGCTGTCAGATTATAAGGGAAGTTGTTGCTAGCATTACGTGACTGTCGCGTTAATAACTTTTTACTCGGACTTCTACAAACCGTGGCATTTTCTTTAAAACTGACAAATGTTATTTTAAACGTTTGACAAAACGTAGATTACAAAGTTGCTTTAAATCAAGACGACCCTGATTGGAGTTGTGGAAGTCAATTTAAACGTATTTTGACTGGCTAACGGAGATAGCACGCTAGCTATCACACAACTCGCTCGACTCCCGAGCAAAATCTTCTGACAAAATCGTGTAATAAACGCGTCAACGCGTGTCGTTTTTTCTCTTTAAGCCTCGCACGTTTGTTCACTGCGCAGTAAAAATAATATAACGCCCCGCAGCAGCCGCTTTTCCCTTTGTAGCGCGCTTGAAACATTACGTGGAAAATGGAAATTCGGCGAAACAAACTTTCGCGAGGCGAGCGTTTAGCATAGCCAAGCTAACGCTTTCCAATTCACTCACCGAGAAGATTCGTCAGGAAACCGTATTTCCGTTAACTCCGTCAATTTATCGCGCTCTCCAGTAACTCGGAGGGTCCGTTTGCAGTTGCGTTCGCGGTGGACTCTGGTTGAGGTCTGTTAAGGGTCTGGCGCTGACCATCGCAGAAGAGCGTCCTGTACTTACTACACTACACGGACTGCGAGTCGCGAGCGCTGATACCGACTCCCCGGCGCCCCCTGCCGAGGAACGCGAGACATTCAACAAACGAACACGGTTCAACGCTAATAAAGTCATACCATCAGATAGATATTATGGTTAATTTTCAATCAAAACACATAATCAAAACACAGTCACAGTCAAGAGAACAGAATGCTAATTACGGGGATTTTATATATATTTTTTCATATAATTAAATTATATTTAAAAAATTAGTTTTTTTGTTTGCGTTATTGTTTTGATTTCTAATTCATATAAGAACGATAAACAGTTCAATTAGAAATATTTTTATATCGAATGTAAAAAAATGTAGGCCTATACATCAATTGAAATGGCTTTAAACATTTCATTTGATTGTGTTGAACATGGTCATTTGGATTTAAACGAAAGATTTTTCAAGCACAAAAAAAAAAAAAAAGAGAACACTACTAGCTCTTCATTTCACCTTCAAAAAAACAGCCTTGCTCAAAAATTACATCTATAATATTCTATAGAGCTGCATCTATTTGAACTATCACACATATCAAGAAATTAAACTTGCTAACATTATACCCCAGAACGTCATATTTATAAAAATGAGTGTCACATAACACATGCTGTATATGGTTCTTTATTGTATTATCGAAGTATCTGCCGCTTTATGTGATTATGGATCAATCCTTTGTCTCTGTAATTTCCAGGTGAACCGAAGAATACAGCAGCTGACAAATAATAATACATTACTTGTACATTCAGTAGCATTAAATTACATCAAATACATCTGGTTTTGAAAAATGCTAAAAAGATAGAACATTCCCACTTCTGAGCCCAACACTGCTGTTAATGCAATTTTAAGTCACTTGCTAATCTTGTGTAAAAAAAAAACAAGCTAACAGTTTATTAAATTTAAGAGAGGCAATTTTAACATGCCAAACAATTGTTAGTAATATTTAAAAAAAGAAGCCAAAATCAAAAGTAGCCCTAAGATCATGTCGGCTGATGTGGTGGGTTACATTAACTTCAATATGTGGCAGTGAACATATATAAATCAAGGACACATTTATAAAGTATCTCTAAATAAAAGTTATTTTAAGTGAATTGTATGCATAAAATATCAGTATCACATAGGAAAACAGTGTCTACAAATGCAATCTCAGTATTTTTTTAGCATAGTGTTCTTTAATAGCCACTAGGCATGAAACTAAATCTTTACTGTAATCCTAAAGTTTTGTACATCAGAGTTGGGTAGCATATACCCACAGGAAAAAAAAAAGTCTCAGGTACCCCATTCGTTACATATTAACAATACAACTTGCATCCTGTGTGTGCCTCTGTCTTGTTAACGAAAAATATTTATTAAATAAAAATATGAATCTCTCTTTCTTGGCAAAGAAAACAAGTAAATGATCCATGCAAAATCAAAACAGTACACCATTTGCAAAGATTTTGTAAATATTGAGGTTTTGCACACAATAAATAACAACAGAAATCAAATCAGGTGACAAGGCGAAAAATGAACAATTGAAAAAAAAAAAAAAAACCTCCTTGAGAGCTGGACATTATTACAGCTAACTATGTCTTGCATACACTGCGAGGGCAACAATTAATAAATTAAAATAAATTCTGTTACCTTTTCAGATGCCCTGCTCTTATTCTTAACATGAGTTGATAAAAATATGACACATAATGCTAATATTGACATCACATATGCATGAATTAGCTCACTTGCTTTCTCACACGCTAAAAGCACAAATGAACAAGATTAGTAACACATAAAACACCCATTCAATATTGAAAAGACTGCAGAACATACAGCCTCAAATCTATTTAACATTCTTTTGCAAGCAATTCAGGGATCTATAGGCCTCATTATCGTTCAAGAAAAAAATAGTAATGGAATAAAAACACATTCAAGTTTAATTAAAATGTGTTAAGGCGTAATATGCATAGACTTCTTCAGGCTGTTTCAATCTTCAACAAATTAAGGTTTTAGTCGCTAATATCACAAACACTGTATGTTGCATAAAATCACCAAACCAAAAAAAAAAAAAAAAAAAAAGTGAAAATGTTATATCTCTTCAATTGCTGTATCAGATGAACAAGTGCATGTATGCAAATGTATCAGGGTTATAATAAAGACAAAGAATGACCTAAAATGTCAAAATGTCTAGTTTCATCCTCTTACTGATATGCTATTTAATATCTTTTATATTAGTTTTTGTGTCATTTGGATAGGCACTGGTGTCTTGCCGTAAAAACCACACATGCAAATGTATTCATTGCATTTAGTTCCTTCACTGACAGCTTTTGATGCAATGCTGAAGCATCTACACATTGATAGCATGTGCATGCTTCTTGCATAAGGGCTTGTCCTTCTTGGAGTAGAAAGGTTGTCCTTCCAGGTTCACATGGCACACCTGCACAGAGTCATAATTCAACCTCAGTGCCGAATTATTTATAAATCATACGTCCAAGTGCTTAAACAAACCGATTCTGAACCTACCGCACAAACAAAGCAGGTGTCGTGCCATGTATGGCCAAGAGCTTCAATAAATTTGTCTCCTGCCTCAACTGGGAAGTCACAGCCATGGCACTTTGTGCTGAAGAGTGCAATATAATCTGTTGAGAGAAACATTTCATCAAATAATCAGCATACAGGAAACCTTTAAAGATGCAAATTAGTGTCAGACATAACTGGAGGCTCCCATACCTTTCTCACAATATGGCTCACCATCCTCCATATGGAAGAGGCTGTTTCCAAAGGGCTTTCCACAAGCTGCGCACACAAAACAAGTGGTGTGCCAGGTCTGCCGCAGCGCATGCATCACTTCCTGTGGGGCAGATGTTGAGTGGATGAATTGTCAATACCTGTGAAGTGTGTTCACAGTCATGTCCCGTGTGTGTGTGTGTGTGTGTGTGTGTGTGCGCAATGCTAATATGTTTTCAACATACTCCCATGATCTTGGTGTTGCAGCGGGCACAGGTAGGTGCAAAGAACTCTCCGTAGCAGTTTTCACAGTAAACATTATTCTGCTCCTCCACAAAGCTGACATCTGCCAGAGATGTGTGGCAATAATGGCAGTTGAACTCCTCCGGATGCCAGGAACGACCCAATGCCACCAGGAATGGTCCCCTGAGGAGACAAAAAAGCACTCGTAAAACAAATTGTACAAATTGTTTTGATAACATGCTAATCTATTATACTATTTTTAACTCGTTAAAAATAGGATAATCTAAATAAAGGTGAAATAAACAACAGTTCGAGATTTAAAAACATTTTACATTTTACAAAAAAAAAAAAACACACACATTATTAACACAAAGAAAAATAACATAAAACAATTCTGTCAAATTATTTAAGATTTATTGTCTGGGTCTGTGTTGAAGGTACAATAAAACAAATCTATGCATAAAATGTTTTTTTATTGCAATTATAAACAAATAAATAAATCTATAAAATGTAGAATAATACATGTGTTTATAAAAAAATTTATATATATATATATATATATATATATATATATATATATATATATATATAAACATTTAATTTATACATAATTTTGTATATTTATTTATATTATATTATTTATTTATTTATATTTATATTATTCAAATATATTATTCAAATATATATCTTTTATTTCACTTATTGTAAGTTTTAGCAATTTATAATGCATATAGCTCTTTTTTTTGTTTTAGTTGGAATTCTTAGTACTTCAACCAATTTATGTTTAGGCTTTTTTTCCATTTTTCCATCTTTCCCTCTCACCCCCCATCTGTTTTTTTTTTTTTTTTTTTTTTTTTTTAAATAAAATCTAAATCTGGAACACAAAAAGTGCCAAGAGTTGGAAAGAACGGGATGGTAAATAAAATCAAATATATTACATTTATCTATTGATCTGTGATGGTTGAAGAGTGCACAAGTGTTTTCATACCTGATGATGCTGTTGCAGGCTCCACACAGAGGTGTTCTGTTGCTGGCTGCAAACCGCTCTGCTCTCTGAGCAACTCCACGAGCCACAGGTGGGAAGGGGGCAGGGTTGAACGCAGGGCTAGGTGCAGCAGGAGCAGGAGCAGGTGCGGGGACGGGAATGGGAGCAGGGACGGGGTTGGGGATGTAGGGTGGTGGTGGCGGAGCCGCCTGGGGAAGAGGCTGCACTCTGATGTTTGTGGTGGGGGTGGGTTTGCTGGGGTCAAATTTATTGGCAAAGTTGTCATCGGTAACCCAAGGAGGCCTGTTGGAAGAAGACGCAGGAGCTGCGGCAGGAGCAGGTGGAGGTGGAGCAGATTTCTGAACCATTGGAGGAGCTGGTGCTATAAGATGCCCATGAATTAGTATTGCATACAAACACGGACGCGCGCACACACTGAATTATGGCTACCTGGGGCAGCCGAATAGGCTGTAGGCACAATGGTGGCAGTGCTGACCACTTTAGGTGGAGGAGGACCTACGGGGATCTGGATGGAGCTGTGCTGCATGGGTGGTGGTGGCTGCTGCATCGGTGGGAGCTGGGGATAAGAACTACAGAAGAACAGACCAGAAACTCAGTAACATTTCACTTTAAATGGGAAGCTACTACTTTCTGCTTTTGGTAATTACTTGAACTTTTCCTGATTAATCTAAAACATTGATCCCCATATTTTGCCCATGTAACTGCATTTTAGGTTTTAAAGGAAAACTCCACATTTTTTTGGAAAATATGCTAATTTTTCAACTCTCCTAGAGTAATAAACCGATTTGCATATCTGTCTCTGTAAAGTTGCACATGTAAACATGCAGAAAGGACAAGAAGAATTAAACACCACACGGCAAGTTGTCACAGGCTTTTCCTAAGATTGTCTATTTTTACAGTATGTCAGCCATTTTTAAAACATCTATAGTGTATAAATAGAAAAAAAGAGTGATATTTCTTTTGGTAACTTTAGCTGTCCACGGGCTTAAATGGGTCTCATAGACTTTACTGCTAAAATTATCCAAGGATGTCTGACCACATAATCTATCCCATACACATTTAAAGACGTCTTAACTTATCTATTCATTACACTATTAATGCAAGAATTAGTGTTATTTTAACAGAGCAGCGCACCAGAAAAAAAGACTAGAAAACATAAGGTCTAATACCAACGAGTGTTAGAAATAGAGCCTCCAATGAGCCTCCAAAATGACCGGGTTACACAAATCCTTTGCATTTAAATACATAAAGACATATATTCAAGAATGGTTAAAACATGAAAAGCCAGAAAACAATACCCCAAGCGTAAGTAATATCCATTGGATAAATTGGCTAAGAAGCAGTAACAGAGAAAAGATGCGTTATGGCACATTTGACAGGCCACACTGACACTGGGAAGGAGAAAACAGAGCAGGACCACAGCAATACCTGGAGATGGAGGTTTTGTATTGGGAAGTGTAACCCATAGAGGTCTGCATGTTGAAGCTATAATGTAACAAAGACAAAAAATGGTGGACTGTCAAACGTATCACGCCTAGACTGAACCAGAGAGATGACATGTGCACACATATCTGTACGACTGCCAATCGCAGCCAAATATTGTCTATTAAAAAATACAAACAGGATCAGATATTTTGGTTTTCCAAATCAAAATACATATGGGGATTAATATGTATTCGGTTTGTTTTGTCTGAATACAACAACAGTACACTATCAGTATTGTACAGTATGAGTGAACATGGAGACAAACAGACCATGAACATCTTACCAATATAAGACATGCAGACACACACAAAACAGAAAACAAACAAATGCGTTTGGAACAAAACCCACCTACCCACCAACTGTATTTCAATAGCTAGCAAAAACGACCTAATTTAACACAAGATTCATATATTTTTTTTTAAGGGCAAACAGTTTCACCTTCTGACTCAATCACTTCCTGTGTAGTAGGAGACAAATGAAAGATAAATATGAATTAATAAAAACAAGAGCATGGTTTCTAATAAGTACATGGTTATTTGTATAAATATGAAGTTCACTCCAGTCTGCAATAAACTTAGGAGACTGCTCTGTCAATGGATACATGCGTAGAACTTCTGCCATATCTCAAAAACAAACTTTCTTAAGAAACATAAGAATAGTTTAATAAAAGATCTTGGAATATATGCTTTAATGCCCAAAAACACCCTTAAAAAATAAAGTAAACTAAAACTTTTTTTACTCTGAATTCACATTTTTGGCCAAATTCAGTCAAATTCCCATTAAAGAACCATTTCTTTCTTACCTTTTTCTTACAAAGAACAGAAAGGTTCTTCTGATGTTAAAGTTTGTTTATGAAACCATTTAGACAAAAAAAGGTTCTTCTATGGCACAGTGAAGCACTTTCATTTTTAAGAGTGTATGAAAACTCACACTTAGGTCTCAAAAGCTGACTCGATACAAAAGATAAAACGAAATCTCTAGAATTTATACATATTAATTAAGAACATTTACATATAGGAACCTGAAAGAGATTTATTCAATTTAAGCCAACTTTGAGGTCTGAGACTTCTCTGGGACTGTTAGAGACTTGAGGGTCACGTAACAGCATCAGGTGTAGTAGTACTGACATAGTACCTCATTAAAAGAAAAAACCATGTCAGGAAAATTAATGCTCATCCCCCGGAGGAAACTTGTTCTCTGGTTTCATAAACACCCGTTCCTGCTGTTATTGTTAGAGTAACACAAGAACATGGTACATGTAAGTGCTTATAGTAATCTTAAGCTTAAAAAGTAGTTCATGGATGTCTTGGGAGGTTTTTATTTGGGTCAAGTCCTGGTGTTGAACAATGCGATGATAAAAAGATGCCACTCATAAAAGCAGAAGGCCATAACAGACACGCATCCTGGCAATGACGACATGTATTCAATCAAACATGAGTTTCTAGTTTCCTTTGGGGAAAGAGCATTAGTAGTAATAAGCCGCAACAAATGAAGCAGCAGCTGGGTTGAGACAAAGAAGATCATATTAGAGATTTAAAGTCATTGATTATAACATTAATAGGACTAAAGGACTGGCTTTACTTTGAATCTCCAGGATCAATGGAGTCTCTTGTTCTAACAATCGCTCTTGTCCTACACCCTCTAATGTTCAAATCTAATAGAAATTGTTCATTTTCTACAACATCTATCAAGTGTCTCCACTAACAGAAGTTAAATAAAATAGAAATAACTCACTAATGCTATGTCCTATAACAACTTAGAACATAAATAAGTTTGAGATTGGTAGGATTTTTAAATGTTTTTGAAGAAGCCTCAGCAAGGCTGCGTTCATTTAATCAAAAGCACAGTAAAACAGTAATATTGTGAAATATGTTTGCAATTCAAAATAACTATTTCCAATTTGCATACATTTCAAAATGTCATTTACTCCAGTTTTGGGAAAGCTGAATTCACAGCAACTATTACTCCAGTCTTCAGAGTGACATGAACCATTAGAAATCATTCTTGAGTTGTTGCTTGAGAAACATTTCTCATTATAATCGATGTTGAAAAACGTTGTGCTGCTTTTGTATTTTTATATGCATTTCTCCAGGATACCTTGAAGTAGAATATCTTCTGTAACGTAATTGAAGTCTTTACTGTCCTTTTTGGTTGATTTAATGCATCCTTGCTGAATAAAAGTATTATTGCTTAAAAATAAAAATGAATAAAATTACTAACGCCTAACTTTTGCAATGCATATACAGCATATATACACAAAGACATACCAATAGGGAATACATTAAACCAAATAAAGGTAAATCAAGCACAAAATGCAACGCATGCAACTTTACCTGGTTACCATGGTTTGCTCAGGATTCTGCTCCCCATCAGGCTCGGGTGCCTGATTGGCTATCTGCGGCTCCGAAAGGAGCTCATTGGGTGAAGCAGCGATAGTAGGCAGAGAGATGTGTGCAATACTGGTGGAAACTGGAGCATGCTCAGCAGGAGTACTAGATACAAGGTTAGGTTGCAGTGATCAGAAACTGATGTCAGGCTGAAGCCATAAATACAGACAGCAGCCGTCTGCCAGGCCGAGTATGTATATATGTCTTAATTGAAGTTACAGTTTGTTATAAGCTGCTGTTTCATTCTCATGCTTACAGCATTTCTGAGCACAATGCAAGGATGTCCATCACTGGGGGAAAGAAATGTTAAAAGCTTTCTTCTCATTTTGCTACTCGTTATATGTATCTATTTAAAAAGTTAGACGAGTATGAACTATTGATTTGGGTGTGAAGAAAAACTGGGCTGTATTTTCACTCTGAAAGTAGAGGTGTCTCGGCAGCTGAGGCAACTGTAAGTGCTATTCTAGGATGAATTAATGAATCCAGACAATCAATCTCGTGCTCTCACAGTGGTAATGAACTGCATATGGCAGGATCTCACCATTTTACAATGACGTAGGGTATATAGGTTACATAAACCCTCTTAGTGTGTCCATAAAACACAATTCTGTGGTTAGAGAGCAGCAGATTAGTGTTAAATAATACTCCCCTGTGATCCAAGCAGAGAAAAGTGTATTATTCACAAATTGACATTTCTTTCATTTGAATCAGTTGGCACCCCCTGCACATAATCAACACAATCAAATGATAAAAATAGGTTGGTGTAGGAGCCGCCCAGGCAGGAGAGAGAAGATAAAAGGCAGGCACCTAGCAGCATTAGGCCTGGTGGCGGACCGATGGCTGACCCCCTTCACACACTCTGCAACCATTATTCCTGACCATCTCTCTCTCTTCCAGTCTCAGTTTATGTAGAAAAAGTCCATAGGGAGAAGTGAGGTAAAAGATGAAATAAAGAGAATATTTAAAGCCGAAGTGTCTCATTTGACTTCATTTATCACGTTAATATTCAGAAGCAAGTGAAGTAAACTGTTTGTAGGTAATCCTATTGATTAACCCTAGGTTTACAACCACAGCAGCAATGTTGGCCTAACCAATCTGGAAAATGAAACTTTCTTTTTTTTTTTAACAAAGGAGTGGTTTCATCTCATTTTTAGATTGGTATGAGTTTGGTCTATCTATTTGTCCGACCAATAAAAAAAAATATAGAACAGTTCTGTTTGCAATGGAAATTTGTGGTGTTACTCTCTCAGAAATTTCACACTTCAGCATTAACGTCTGTGGATTTTGAGTTACGGTGAAGGAACAGAGAGAAAGGTCTGTAAATGTTGGGTGCAGACATTTATGAAGCCTTCATGAAGATTTAAACACTTTCTGTGGTGAACTTGTATGCGTACCGAGTCAGTCTCGGTTATTTTGTTTTATGTAAGAAGAGCGTGTGTGCGTTTTGGAGGGGCTTTGGGAAAGGTGTGTGGTGGCAGAAAGCAAACGCACAATAGCATTTATAGCAAGCTGTGAGAGACTGAAAATCAAAGGAGAATCTACAAACAAACAAAAATGATAGCTTAATAAATTATGATTACATCACTGATTACATGACTCTTTTGTCTCTCTCTCTCTCTCTCTCTCTCTCTCTCACACACACACACACACACACACACACACACAAACATTAAATAGGTCATAATAGCTATAATGTAAGACTCTATTCATCAACTGGCTATGCTGCCAAACTGCGGTGCTTTTTAGTTATATTAGCAAAATCTTGAATCTCAGCAGATTAAGAGACAATGAAATACAGATCACAAAAGCAGACAATGCCTTCAGAAAGAGGGGTTGTTATTAAAACTAAACTACTTGCAAATGTGTGTCGCTAATTTATGGACGAGGACCAAAGAGCAAAGAGAGTCAAGACAATTCAGACAATACTGCAGTGCCACCTGCTGGCATTATACGCTTGACACATAGTTCGGACATAGGGAAAGTGTGTTCTCATCCTAATGCGGGTTAGTGCAACACAGTCTCATGAAAAGCAGCCTAACATGTAGACTATCACTGTTCCTCTCGTTACATGCAAATTAGCAAATACAACTGACATACTAGAGGGTTGCAAAGAAATAAATAAATACTGAGTGGAATATGAAATATTCATGCAATAATAACATCCACACACAAGAGACATTGTACAGACTTTAATGTTCTAAACGTTGGGTAGGTTCAGTTTTTCAACCCATGCAGCATTACGTTTTTAACATTTTAACATTTGTTTAACTGTTTTGATGAAAATATTATGTTCCCCTATGTTAAAGAAATTCAACATGAAATACAGGAATATATAAAACAATAAGCAGTGATCTATGGCAAAGACTTGTGTGTGTTTCTTTCTTGTTTTTTTTTTTTTTTTTTTAAATGGCCATTTGGCTTAATTTATCTACATACAATCATGCACGACAGAAAACAACCTTTAAAACGATGGGTTAAAACACCAAACTAAACCTTTAGTATTCTATAATATATTATGGCAAGAATTCTGGAGACTATATATTATTAAATAAATACAGTACTGGAAAAGGTTGTTTAATGCTAATTCACACTGAATGATTGCAGCATTAGAACAAGAAGATTACCAACTAGTGCAACAACACAACAGTAAACATTCAACAGATTCATACAGAGCTGTTCGGACCACATCTGGCACTACAGACAAGATAATAGCATGGCGGAAAAGTGAAATATGTTACAAATGACCAAAATCGTTGTTTTGTGACCAAATGAAAGTAGTACAAATTTAAAGTAACTAAAAAAGAGAACTTAAAAAGTACCATAATATATTACCGTGCCTCTATTATAGATTATGAAAGGTTCATATTTTGCTTTTAGGAGTCCCAAACAACAGGCTGACATGCATGCAAAGTCAAAAACACTTTCTTACAATATGCATTTATTTTTACCTTATTTTTTAAATGACTCTCAAATGATTTGTTCAACAATTACTTTTTTAAACCCCACCAGTGATTGGTTTATTTCATTTAAAGCACTGTTTGTGAGGTTTTACAGCACCTAGTGGCAAATAATGAATTGCATTTTCATGAAGACCAACATGAAAATCAAGTTTTGCCAGATCTGTGCACAACAAGTGGGTGGGCAATATGCTAATGTTTCATGTTGACATCAACATGAAACAGCTTGGAACTCATTTTACTTTGTTTCAATGATTCAGAGGAGACTCTTCATTCATATTCATTTAGAGCGGCGTAACACACTGCATGAAAGGTCATTTTCAAAAATCCATAATAGGGGCACTTTAAAATACTAAACAATAAAATAATAAAAACATAAAAAATTGCAATTGAAAATTTGAAAATTAGGCCTTGGAAACTAACTAAAATAATTTAAAGTTTAAGTTGAAATTATATTACTAAACTAAAACTGAAATAAAATTCTTTAAAGCTAAATGGAAAAACTAATTAAAAAAAAGTTAAACTAAAATAAAATCGTTATATAATAACACCGCCATAACACTGTTTTAAATTAAAAAGACTGCAGTTAGAACAAAAAAAAAGAAGAAAAAAGCAATGTTAATAAAGTGCCAATTTAATAAAACCTACTGAAAACAAAATTCTTGGGGAAATGAGCAAAACAAACATACAACTTAACGGACAGCAGGAAACAGCACTGCAGTGATGTGCAATGAAATTATTGTTTTGTTTCAGTCAAGTGAAAAGTGTGATGAAAAATTGTAGACTGAAAACATTACGAAAATAACAGCATAATGAAGAAAAGAGCTGATCGATGCAACGTAATGTCAACCTAGCATGACGTGTTCATATGGACATGAAGGCAGAGATCTGAACAAATATAACAAGGATGAAGAGTGAGGGAGGGGCCAGCCACCCAGGGCCACAAGCACTCCAGTGCAGTCACACAGTCTTCCCAGCATGCACTGCATGCAAGTGGGAGGCTCACAAGTGAAGTAAACCAGTAGTGAGATTGTATGAGAGAAGGACACGGTTAGCAGAGGCACAATTCTATACTATTAATAAAAATCTAGCGCAAACCAGCCCAAAGCAGAGCTAACACCATTTCCCTATGTGAAACCAGACAGGCAGAATTACCTGGAGGATTGACTCTCTCTACTCACAGACATTGACTTCCATCTTGCTCAAACGCTTGAAGTTCTGACGGATTCACACGCCTTCGCTCATCCTCTGGACAGAAAGCTTGTCCCTTCAGCCACCACTCATCTAGCTGAAGGCTATTAGTCTTTCTACACAAATAAACTTTACACTCTCAAAGTAAAACCATTAGGCTCTAAAATAGTGATCTGTCTGCCCTTTCGCCGTCTCATCCTAGATCAGTGTCGTATGCAAAGCTCTGTGATAGTTAGACAACTGACTGACAGATCAACATCCCTATCTCACGAAACCCTAGGCAGTCTAATTTATAACTAAAGGCTTAAGTAAGAAATGTCTGACAAGTTCAATGAAAAAAAATCTTCAAAGGGATAATAGTGTTGGTGATTTGAAGTTTGGTCTAAAGCAAAATCTTTTACTGTCTGTCAGGATTTAGCTTTTCAACAGATAAGAAATGACTCCTGGAATAAAACTGACTGCGTGTGCAAGCGATTTCAGCATTTGCTAACCTTTTGAACTAACTTTCCCTTGAGTAATCGATGAAATTCTGTCACGGTGTCAAATGGTTAGACTGTAAGATCTACATAGAAAAACGTAAAATAACAAATGATCTAATTCAGTGGTTCCCAGTTTTATTGACTCTTCCATGCAATAGAGATATTTCCTCTGGGATTTCTGCCATAATTATGACAAGATATATATTTTCAAAACAAATGTTTTAAAATATCAATAATGACTTGTTTAATAATTTTGTGATTCTAGAAGATTAAGTGCGTTCAAAAAGTTGTTACTGAGGGGTTATAGATGTATATAGATTTATATATATCACAATAAATTGAATGCTTCAATTGCTAAACTTTATTTTAAAATAATAAATCATTTTAAGCAACACTGTGCCCCTGGGCATATTGCCAAGACCTTGGCCCTCTTATTAAAAAGCACTGATCTAATCTAAAAAAAACAGAGTGGTCTATTTGTGAATTTATGGTTAAGACTAAAATGGGAATGATTTCTTCCAGCCTTGTGATTTAAAAAAAAAAAAAAAAAAAAAAAGGTTATCAGGTTACAGGTTATATACATTAATATTAAGACATTTTTAAAGAACGCTATCTAATACCAAGTTAATTTCCTCTCTGCAAACATAAATCTTTTGAACCCATGCAGGCTTTCACGAACAAATAAATCCCAGTGCCACAAAGCCTTTCCACGTGAGTATTTCATCACATTTCTTTTATTTGATGGATTTGAAAGATCTGCGCACAGATGCAGTGATGTTCTCAACAACCATCAATATGTAAACACACAATCCAACACGGGAGAGAGAATTTAAATGGTGGCGACACTCTCATGAACAATTCCAAAGTCTATACTACAGAGTGAACAACTAGCCAAACAACATAACTGACATTCATCTTCATTCTTTCTGCTTTCCTCTCACATGCTTTGACTTTCCTGTTACAGCGGTACTGCAGTCTGTCTATGCCACCTGTCTAGCTCTCTCTATCTTGGGGTGCTTTACTGAGGCACATTAAGTATTTGTGCCGACAGGCCATGGTGCCAGTTTTTCAGTTTAGCAAAACGAGGGCCTTTGGCTTCAGATTCAAACCTTTCCCTGTAACATCAACACATATATAAGACAAAAGGGGAAGGGGAAAAAAGAGAGAAGAGAGGTTGGAGAAATGGGTTAGGGAATATGGCATTCACTCCCCTGCCCAAGCTGTGTGAATGTATACAAATATTTATGTCTGCCCTGAGGTAAAGTGTTCAAGCACCCACTAAATGTTTCACAATCGACTAAATGCCAGAGGTCACATTCTTCATGTATTGTGTCAGTTAGGTGATTTATAAAATATAAAGCTTGAAGGGGTGTAAAGCACAGCATTTGAGTAACCGTAATCATTACTAATGCAGTAATAACGTTAATAAGTAGTAATTTCAGAATTTTAGGAAAATTATATAATTTGCTCTTTATAAAAAATTAGAGTAGATCTTTTACTATTGTATTGATTAATGCCTCTATGTTGCTGCTCTAGTTAAGTAAAAAGGTTTGTTGCTCTTTTGGAGTGGCTTATTTTTTGATGTTTTGCAATATGTAATTCCTATATGTTTGCTTTTCTGGGTTTTATGGATAATAATGTCAAAACCCTTCCCGTCAAATAACCAGGTTTTTATGTTATGTTATTTTACACATTCAATACGAAAAAATGGATCTAGGTTTACAAAGACAAGGTTAGCAGGCATTTTGTAATGCAATGTCTAATTCTAAACATTTACTTCATTTTACAATTAAGCACAGTTAAATGTGAAACCCCTGGTACTTTCAATTAAGTATAAATATTTTCATATTTCAAGTAAATATTTTGGTATTTCAGTATCCAACTTAACCGAATAACAATTTCTTTAACAAAAAAAACCCAACGAATTCTCTGTACTACACCCCTGATGCAGACTACACTGAATACATCCAAGCTGTAGACTGATGCATCTAATGAGTGTGGATCAAGTTCAGCACAGAGAGCGGTGTCTGATTATGGGGGTCTGTGGGTCGATCAGCCTTTCAACTTTTAAGAGGCAGAGGGCTGGATTTCAGCACAGGTCAAGTATGTGGCCACCAGATCCTGCTACTAGATGCCTACCTTGACTTTCTCAGAGCTTCCTCATCAGGGTCTTGCACTGCAGAGAAGAAGAGAAAAGACAAAGAGAGAACATGTCAGACTCTACACTATAAACAAAACAACGCTCAAAACAAAAAGCAAATCAACAAAAACACGACTTACTGTATTCAGTTCCAGTAATGTGGGCGAGGACACGGAAGGACTTGGACTGCAGCTGGGCGGCTCTTTTGGCCCAATCAGCCGGCCCCATTTCATTGGTTTCACTGGGGATGACGGCCTGATACACTGGGGAAGCACTGTCTATAACACGGTCTTTAACTGGCAGATTACTGCAACCACAGAAAGAGCCGGTCGCGTGAAAACACACACTTTCCTATCAGCATGACCGGAATGTTTACTGACATCAAAAGCATTTTTCGTTTTCTTAATTTAAAATTCCAGATAATGGACTTTGGTGAAAATGTATCCATTTTAATTTACTGCCATTATCACTAATTTACAGTGTATAGGCAAAAGTATGTTTGTTAACACTGATTTTATATAAATCAATGAGTATTATGCAGCATATTTCATATAAGTGCTATAAAACAGAAAAGCATGGGCATTGTGGCCAGAAGCTTGCTTATCACTACTAAATGCAGTTTGACAACATATCGTAGACACATTGTATTTCTTACCCAGAAGAATGACAGAGCAGAGCATTCAGAAATTAGTTTGTTGACATCTAAAACTCAATCGCTGACTGATTTTCTGTTTCCACATTAGCGGACCCTCCTTCTGTAAACCTCAGCTTTTAAACACGCTTCCACCAAACACACTTAGTCACCTAGCAGCAATATTAAGGGTTTCAGACCAGAATTTTAAAAGGACATTTATGGTGCCGTCTGAGAGGAGTGAAAAGACGAGTAATTTGTGATGTCATTGTTGCATTTGGCTAAATAGGCAAAAGTCACCAGACAATCTCGGTTCATGAAAACCAGTTGCATTTCAGAACTCCAGATGCTCAAGATCAGTCAAACGGAGGTTAGAGGAAGAGATGAGAGAGAAATGCATAATGTGGTGATCAGGCATGCCATGTGGAAGGGAAGAGACGAAAAGAGACTGCTCATATCAAACAGATGGATCAGGCTACTTACGATAGCGGAGAGTCAGTTTCATTGCTGCCAGGCAGGGCCATTGAGATTGGACACAGGTAGGGTGGGGACAGGGTACGTGATGTACAGTGTGATGGATAGATGAAGTGATGGATGGTTGGGAACGGAGTGAGAGAGGGAAAATTAGATGAAGCTCTGATGTTATGCATTAGAGAATGGCTTCTGACACAAGACCGAAAG
This sequence comes from Puntigrus tetrazona, assembly GCF_018831695.1. Classification (NCBI taxonomy): domain Eukaryota; kingdom Metazoa; phylum Chordata; class Actinopteri; order Cypriniformes; family Cyprinidae; genus Puntigrus; species Puntigrus tetrazona. Next base: position 8,155,962 of record NC_056711.1, on the reverse strand, counting down.
CCTGAGCTCTCATTTTCATGATTTCAAACCATAGGACATCAGAATACTGGCACCAACAAACATACAAAATATGCAGATCACTGCTAAAACACATGGATATACAGGTATATAGTATATAGTACAGATGACCAAGTCAGACCGTTAAAACGCACAATGCCATTCAGAAATCTGGAGTCAGTCAAACTTTATGTTTTTAAAAAAAGTCTCTTATGCTTACCAAGGTTGCGAATTATAAATAAAAAAATACAGTAAATGTAAAATTGCAATATTGTAGAATATTATAAAAATTTTAAATATTGTAATAAATGTCAAATCCTTGTAGCGGCAAAACTCAATTTTTACCAGCCATTACTATATGACTATTCAGAAGTTTTTAATTTGATGATCCTCAAGAAACATTTCTTATTATCATCAATACTGAAAACAGTTGTGCTGCCTTATATTTAGGATTCTTTGATGAACAGAGTTCAAAAGAGAAACACCAATCATTTGTAACAGTATAAATAGTTTTACTATATATATTCACACATTTCTTTAAAATATATTGACCCCAAACCTTTGAAGGGTAGTTTATCCATAAACCATGATCCCTAACTTGTGCTACTGATCGTTCCCATCAGCATTCCCATTTGAAAAGCACACAAAAATCCAACTGGTTCTACAGAAACTGAACTTTTAAGACTTTAAATGCTAACATTTAAGACTTTGAAAACCTTTCATCTGCTTTCTCATGGCAACATATCCTGCGAATTACATTACTCGGATCAATGCTGTGAAATGGAGGAAAAGTAAGACTATATCAAGACTATGATCAGACATCCTTGGGAAGTCTTTAGCCTCTTGAGCATTAGCAGATAGCGCTAGCCCAGACAAGCGTGGCTTTGACAGGCACTATGACAAACGTGTGTCATGCAGGACATAGAAGAAGGGAGAAGACACAGTTAGGTGCGACAGGTCTTACCCAGACAGCTCGCTACCCCTGGCCTGGGACTGGCCAGCAATGGCATCCATAATAGCATCCTGGGAGTACATGCTGATAGGGGTGTTGTACTGTGCATGGATGATGGTGGCCTTGCCTCCAGGCCCCTTCACCTCAATGGGCTTGTTGGTGGAGAGTGCAGTGTCCTTCAGAGCTATTGGGTTGAAGCTGGGCAGGTACTCAGTGCTGTGCGATTGAGGGAGTGGTGATAAGGGATGAGTATGGGTAAAAGAGAGAGAAAAGAGATAAAAATGGAGGTTAGACAGAGAGAGTGAGATGAAGGTTATGTGGACAGTGATTTGGGAGGGAAAGGTAAGAACCCAGTTGATAATCCCAGCATACGTTGTGTTTTATTCAGCATGCTGGTATTTCAACAAAGCTTCTTGATTAGATTAACCACCAGAAAACCATGCTGGTCAACCAGTTCTGCCAGAGAACAGCATGCTTATATCAGCCTGGACCAGCATGGAAATTCATGATAGTAGGTGTTGCAGGTGAAACAAAACCATAGTACGATCATAATTAAATATGTAAATAAATACATAAAAGGCTCGGCCTAATTTTCAAGGCAGAAACAACACATCAAAAACACACTTCACACAGCAAAAACGTACTACTGCACACATCACATTCATTTACTTGCATAACTACAGCAAGCAGGACAACTAAATATACTAAATCAGATTCTAATTCCCCTGAAACATACCAGTTCCTTAACGGCTATGTTTATGATTCTTTACTCTACTTTCAAAGAATAAATATTTAAAAAATAAATAAATACTATGATGAAGATGTTTTTAATAATTAATCAATGTAGAACCATTCTTGGAAAAAAATGTTGAGAACAGTAAAGCATGCATGTGCAAAAACCATTAAGAGAATTCATTTAATCATAATTTAATTACGATAAAACAAAAAAACAATACAATTCAGTTGTAAATAAAGGTGCATTCATGGTATATCGGAATGATTCGATTCTAATGGCAAAAAGCACCTTCACAGAACTTCAGCTTCAGAAGTAAAACAGCTATTTAAGAATAATTACACCGAATAATTCCTAGACATTACTATTGTTACTGTCTTGAGAATAATCTGAAAATAAAAGAGATAAAATACTATTTAACATTACCATCTGAGAGTTAAATAATTATCTAATATCTTCCTGAATAAACTATAATTATTAATACCACATTTGAATAATGACTGTTACTTGTTATATTCTGGTTTTGTCTATTAAATTATACAAATTCATTTGGCCCGTAGTAGTGTTTCATCAGAAATACATAACTCAGATCACAACTAATAATCTTGGGTTGTCATATATAGTAAATGCGGTAACAATTCTTGATTCCCAACCATTCCCAACATTGTGAGTATACTAACCAAGAAGTGCCTAACTCAGACCGATAAAATGATGACAAATACATTCTCAGCATGAGTTCAGCACGCAAACCTCTAGTCTCCTAAAACACTCCAACTGGGATTCTCATAAATACATATTCCAAAGATTCAGATATGCTTCTCTGTGTTGTAGTATAGCTTTATGTTAAGCATTAGTACATCATTAAAGCAAGCTAAGATTGCACAGGATGATAAATCTCACTAACCACACTTTATACCACAAAGGCAGATCCAAACAATTCCATGCATGTATACCACACAGAGCACTATAGCATTATGCCAGGAGGCTGTTACTAACTTGGCAGGAGTGTTGGTAATAACCTACAAAGGGGCGAAAGGAAACAGAAACAAGGGCATTGGTTAGCAAACTTAACATGGAAGGTTTGTGCCAGTGAAAGATTTTCGAGGTGCAGTGTGTAATTTCAGAATTGCAAAAATAACGCCCGCTCAAATGCTTCCTGTTTTCCACAGGATGTCCTGCGCTAAACTCAAGCCACTAGTTGACCCAAACTGGGCTGCTCAAATAGACTAATTCTGTTTGAGGTACAGAAATTACACACTTCACTAGGAAAAGGGAAAATGTTAGCGTGTTTGATTGCCAATGTGTTTGTGTGCGTCTGTTTGGCATGACTGACATGTAGAGAGTAGCAAGTCGTCTTTCAAAGAGGCAAATAAATAAATAACCGAACGCAACAGACGTGTCGCTGACCACAAGTGACAAAGGAGAAATACGTTTTCAGAGTGTCTCCCTGCAGAGATGTGACGGGAGGGAGTGAGGGGGGTGTATCGGTGTAGTTAGGAAACTGAACCCTGAAATTCCATGACCTTTTATAGGGAGAGCGGCGACAGGTGCTCTCACACCCGTCTCTATCCGTATCACTCGACGGCCTGAGATTTCCTCTGTGCTGAGGCGCACGCTAAGACCCTTTTCACCGCATATGAGGAAGAGAGTAAACGGAGAGGGGTACAGGACATTGTCATCCATTTACCTAATCCACCACAGTGCTGCCAAAGTGCATTGCTTTGAGGTTACAATGCAAAACTCAATCTGTCAAACTTGGAAAATGATATACTGCTTTTAATCTTTAGGGTCACATGATCCTTCAGAAATCACTAATAGGATGTTTTGGTGCTCAAGAAATATGTGAGGAGCCAACTAAAATTTTCTTCTAAAAGAAGCAATTTTCTCAGGTCTCCGTGTTTATGCTCAGTTATTTAATTAGGTTCAATTGTAATGAATAACATAGCAGCCTCATAAAAATGTTCATTTTAGAAGGAAATTTCAAAGTTTTTTATCTAAACTCTTGATTTTGATTATCAGCGTCTTACTATTATCAATAAAAACTTTTTAATATATTTGCGAAAACCATGAAACATATAATTTTGGGATTCTTACATTAATAGAAAGTAAAAAAAAAAAAAAAGCATTTTTTTAATTTTATTTTATTTATTACTCTACACTAAAAGTGTTTACTGTCACTTTTTAATGCATCATTGCTAAATTTAATTACTATGTATTAATGTCTTACAAAAGAAAAAATATCTGACTGACCCCAGCATTTTAAACAAAGGTGCATTTTCCGTTTTGACAGTGATTTTTTCTGGTGGATGCATTATCTGGTATAACATGATCACTATACCTGAAGGAGCTCAAATTTGTCTTGCACATTCCTTCAGAGGCTTGAAGCTTTAACTAGATCCTCCTCTAGCCTGCTAATGCCAGTGGGGAACAAGGTCAACGTAACAGATGTAACCTCTCTTTTCTGAATGTTGCATGGCCGCTGTCATTCTTCTGTCAAGAGCAATGTTAGCAACCAGGTGGAGCCGAACTATAACTGGCCCACTTATTCCAAAAACTTTTAGAAATCCGACACTGTTAATTTATCATTACACGATATATTTCAAAAAGAACACCTGGCTGCTAGCATCAGATCTCAGTCGTTCTGTGATTACATACCCACTAGGCATGCCTGACCCCGAGCTCTTAACCCTCTCCTGCAGCATGGCCATCTCTTGTAATGTCTCTGCAGAGTACAGACCGATTGGGGAGTTATACTGCTGGTTTTTTTGCCCAGAGGAGGATTTGTCCCTCGGAGCAGCTAAATGCCTTTGAGCAGGCATAGATGTTTCTCCGCTACTGCTCACCACAGTGCTATAGGACTGGTTAATGTGCTTGCTTGAGTAGCTGGAGTTTGTCTCAGCAGAAGCCGAGAGAGCTCCATTCATTTGCACAGGCTGATCCTTAAAGGGGAGCGTGCATGTGTGTAGACAGTGTTGAGAAAGAAAGAACAGAAGGACCCGGTCAGAGGAAAGCTTAGAATGACAATAAATTATGTAAACTGCAAAAATATAATTAGAAATTGATGACTCGACATTTCACTGAAAGCAATTTTACCACAAAATGAAATGAAAATATTACTATAGTTTACAATCTTGAATTGTTTGATTTTTATAACAGCCACAATTTTGTATTCATTATACTAAAGTGTAAGAATGGCATTTTAAACAAAGAAGGTAGACTAATATAGATTTATAGCCACACAAAGGTGGGAAATGGCTAATGTTGTGAAGAAATAACTATTCTTTAGTTGATAGTTTGAACACTACCATTCAAAAAGATCTGTCATCATGTATATAAACACTGAAAAGTCTCTTCTGCTCAACTACACAGCACTTATCTAAACAAAATACAGTAAGAACAGTAAATATTATTACAAGTACATGTTTTTGTTAAATATATATTTAAAAGTAATTTATACCTGTGATGGCAATCATGATTGCACAACCATTCTTATATTTGCTGCTAAAGACAAATTTCTTACTATTATCGGTGTTGAAAACAGTAGCATAATTTTTTTTGTGGAAACTGATTAATTGTCAAGTATTACAAATGTCTTCTGCATTCTGCATCTGAACAAGTATTACTTTCTATAAAAAAAAAAGACCCTAAACTTTTGAACAGTAAAGTAAGTTCTAATCAGGTTTCACATGAAACAGGCTATATGTCCTTTCCTTTTGTCTGATTTAAACTAATTGTGAAGAGCATTATATAAACAATGTTTAGCTAACTTTTTGCTACAGAGTGCAAAGTGAAAGCCAGCAGGGGGCATCATAAGACTCTTTTAACTGAGGACTTGCGCTAAGGTTAAGGCTCTAAAGTTTACCTTTTATGAACAATTACCGGTAAGTGGAATGTATAACCACTGCTTGACTTATGTGAATATACTATATGCAGATGAGTGGCGTCTGACAGACCTTCTGATGAGGGATCACAGGCATAGGGGAGTCAATCCTTGGTGTTGTCATGGGAACTGGAGTGGGTCGCTTTGACCTGTGATAAAATATATTGAGCATTTAAAGAAAATGACAGACTGTCTGGATCACATCTTTTATGATAAAAAACTGCAATGTCCAGAGGTGAACTATAAACATTTCACACACCGTTCTAGATAAATAATGCAGACATGTACAGAATTCTGGCAAATATTTTCAGCGTTCAGGCCTCTTGACTTTTCTTTGAGATTGAATACTGTCACAGTAACAACATAATCACTCCCATCCACACCAGAAGCGGTTTTCGTTCCTATCGGCTATTATAAAAAATGCCTTTGTGCCAAATTGAACCTTTTCAGAAGACAAAATTAAAAACATTACTTGCCTTGCAAACAAAAGGAAAATACTTTATAGTGAACGTTGTTTGAAAATTTGTGCAAAAAGAGAAGCACAAAGAACAATTGATAAAAGAGATGTCCTTGGAACACAGTAGAGACAAAAGATACGTTTTTAAAAAGAAGATAGTGCATCTTGACAAGTGCTAAAGTTTATCCCACCCTACATGTCCTCTTTCTAACAACAGCTCTCACAGAGGGAACTCTGGGATCTATTAAAAGTGTTAAAGCAAAGCAAGGATGGTCCAGCCGGAGTAATCCCTGCAGGTATGCTCAAAGAGGGGAAACAAAGGTGAACATGCCTTTTTTGGTGTTTTGCTTATGATAAATTGAACGAACGGTAAACCTGACTTAAGAAGTAAGACATCTAACTGCAACCTGGGCTGGAGAGATCAAGGATGTTATACAATCTCATGGATGTCATGAGGGAGATATACTAACTCCATTTGCATTTGGTATGCCACTCCATTTGCAGCTTCATCTAGAGTATTGTTAATTTATTTAAATTTAGTGCATGGAATAAATGTCAGATATCTTTCCCTTCACTATTTTGATTAGTTCATCACTTTACCCACAAACTTGTCTCTCAATTATAATATTTTTCTGCTCAAATCATATTAAGCTGTGATTAAGCATGATCTTTTAATTGTGGCACGTACCAGACACTGTCTAAACAATCGTCTAAACGTAACACACTCTAGCCTGTCATGTACATCATAACACCATCAACATATTTGTTATGTAAGTGTAATATTTTGTTACATTAGAATTTCATTCAGTCTTCCAATCTCAAAACACTGCATTAGTATTATAATTAACATTTTTGAAGTGTAAATCATTATTTGGCATAAATACACACACTTCTGTTGTGAAGTTTGGGTAGGTTTTTTGCTTTACATTTCAAGGCTGCATTTATTTGATTGAGAACAGTGTATATAGAATACAACAATATACAGTACTGTAAAATAAATAATAATACCATAATTTAACATTTTCTGTGAATACTGAGCTAGTTAGTGAATGTTGAAAGTTGCATGGATTCTGATCTAACTAAAAAGTTCAAAAATCATTTCCATATATGAATAAGAAAGTTGCAGATGAAGTATGCAGATCAACTGCAGTGTGAACGTAACCTTGTTTAAAGCTATGTTGTGTCAGTCCCGCGCAGCCTTGAGTTGGAGCACAAGGCTGGAAAAAAGCTTATCAAGTTAACTGGTGTATGATGTTGCTGATGGATGAATGGACACTCGCCAGAGGATGTGAAGAATGATTCTAGCTACATCTTCTGAGTGCATGACATTCATTGTCTGTTTTGAAAAACTTTTGGAGATGCTTGTCTAGCAATGTTGAAAATGAATCAGCAGTCTGTTTGATGTGAGTTATCAGAAGTCTCACAGTGCTCTTTATATCATACATGAAAGCAATAAAATGACATGACCGTTCACTGGCCGTGTCTGATCTCAAACAAAATCTCAGTCACATATGTTTATGATATACTAAAGCTGCAGCGTGTTTACGCTTCATAAAAATTAATCCCATGATTGACTACACAGAACGGACGAGGCCTGCTTTTATTACACTGCAGTGAATGAGCCAACAATAGCATATTCATCACAGTAACGCATAAGACCCACTATCATCTGTATAATCCACTATTATTCATTCAATTAATAATTTGTTTGTAGCTACAGAATTGACAATTGACAAGAGCATGAGAAAGGCTGCGCCAGAGCTTTCAGTGTAAATACAGATTGTTACAAACTTACGGTCGCCAAGATGGATTAAATATCAGTTTGAATCACAGTGTAAACATGGCAGATCATTTTATTATCTTCACCAGAACAGAATAAACTCTATCTATCTATCCAAGAGGCTTCTCTCACGCTTATATAGACTCTACATGCGTCATACACAATACTGGATATCCAAGCAATGCCACTCCTGCGCTATAATACATAAATGCATCAAAGAAATAAGACTCATTCTTGAAGTTTAAATGTTAGGATTAGACTGATTTCTAAAGGTAATTTTTTTGCTATCACAGCACAGGAATTATATATATATATATATATATATATATATATATATATATATATATATATATATATATATATATATATATATATATATATATATATATATATATATACACATATAAAATGCAGTCTTGGTGAGCATCTTGTTTTGAACAGTTTTACACACACACAGTGCTCCAAATCACTAACAATACACTGTACCTTTGCATGGTAAGGGCCAAATTGAAGTTGGCAGACTTGATCTTGTTTTGGGCCTCCAGGTGTGTCATCCCCTCTGTGCTGACCCCATCAATGGCCACAATAATGTCACCCTGGATCAGGTTGCTGGAGGCTGCTTTGCTCCCTGGTGTAATCTGCCACAAACCAAACAAGCTTTTAAATGAAATATTGACAGGTCAACACTTCTGCAAACACAATACTCAGACAAGGTAATATTTTGATCTTTATTTGTCTGCCTCCCCGTGACGTTGATAACGTATGTTGGATGTATGAATAAAGCTGAACAAAAGAGAAGGCTCTGTCATCTAGGTGCTTGCTTGATACCCTCTCAATAAAATCAGTGGAGGATAAAAACACACACGGATCCTGAATCCATGACAGCTGGGTGCACAAAGAGATCTTAAGCACACATTTGGCATGCTGCATGCTTAGTGCTTGAACAGATAATGTGTTCCTCTTGCTAAAAATAATACTGTATTTGCAGAATAAAGTCATGTTCTTAGTCTGCAGACCCTAAGTCTGAAATAATGCACACAAAGTCTATAATATAAATGAAGCAAAAACATGTCTGGTTCATGTTTCACATGTTTTAAGTAGGCTTTGTGGAATTTATGTACATCTTTAGAGGTTTCATAGAAATTACATACATTTTACATTTGTTATATATACTAATTTTAAAAGATTTTATTTTGCTTATTCTTAAAAGAGATGGACTAAATTCATCAAAAGTAACAGTAAATACAAAACATTTATATTTCAAATAAATGCTGTTCATAAAAGAATCCTGAAAAAAATTATTTCACAAAAATATGAACTACTTTAAACATTGATAACAATAAGAAATGTTTAAATGCAGAATATAATAATAATAATAATAATAATAATAATAATAATAATAATAATAAGTCAGATGCGGTGTAATGAAATTCTTAAAGTTTGTAAATGTTTGCGGGGTAATTTGACCTCATTTATATAAGGATATCAAAACCCTCACAGATTGTTTTATCGATGAAAAACAATCTACAAAAACTGGTAACTGAAAACTGTTGATTTTAATAAATTTAATAGATATGCATCTATGCATACAACTTTTAAAAAACTTTTCAGACTGCACATGGGTGGCACTGTGTCATCTCTGTATCAAAAAACTAGGCTATCAAGATTTAGAGTCTGTTTCTTTTCTTCTAAATCTGGTGAGGCTTCAGCTGTGTTTTGAGCCAGAAGCATCTCTTTAATGTTTGACTGTGCACTTCTGAGAGCCAGCAGTGTAGAAGTCTGAGGATTGTCTCATTTACAAAAAAAAAACAGTGTGAATGCAAACTGAATGAAGCTGTGAGCATGTTTCTCTCTAATCTCCCCTGGCTCGATTATGAAGTTTTGACACTGTGATATGATTTGCTTCCTGGGTGACTAAAACTCCCATTGAGAAGAACAGAAGAAATGACTGTATTTTTTATCTGTCTTGAATATTTATTGAATAAATGAACACATCTGAGCCAAGGATTTAGACACAGAAGTGCCAAGACGGCAAAGCCTATTTCAAGAGCCTGAGAAGTAGACCATCCTCTCTAAAGTGCTTCACTCTAAACCACAACACTAATAAAACAAATCAAATCAACTAGTTTTATCGGTTCATGGGTCACCTTTGGTCTCATACCTGCAATATTTGTGTCCAGATCTTTAGAAATTCCGAATTGAATCTACCTTTAATAATAATTGTTTGTTGGTTTTCAGTTATTTAAATCAGTGTCAGACATTGATCAGTTCCTGCTATTTGATTCTCACTAACTACTGGGACGCTTTGAAAGCCTGTGGTACCTAGACTGAGCCTTTGACAAACCAGCAAATGGTCCAGCAGGAATACCAAAATGACAGATGGAAAGGAGCAGCAGAGCTGGCCAAAAACATCATCACACACTATGTAGCATACGATGGAACGAAAAATACTGTTAAAACAAAATGACTCCTTATAACTACAGGCACTTATAAATCCTATTACACAGTTGATTGGTGTAACATATTCACATTTATATGGCCAAATTTAGTCTATTACCTGGGACAAAAAGACTATCCACATTTATGCATGTCCAAATTTAGCGATTACCCCCAAAGAGTTTAAACAAACAACCACAAAAATTATGCAACTTAATTATAAAAGATACATTTTTTTCTGAAGTGACATTTAAACTCCACTTGACATCTGAGGGATGTACAAATGGATGAATTATTTTGTTTCTTAAGGACCTTTCACGTTAACAAAAAAACTCCATTGTTTATTATTAATAGCGATGTACTGTAGAAAGCACAGAAGTCACTTTCAAACCAGTTAGCTTTCTTTTGGTCACTGCAGTGAATATCACTATCCAAATTTATCTTATTGCGAAATTACAGAAGGTGTGAATTTCTATTGAAATGATCATATTTCGGCATCACAAAATCACTATAAAGACAGTAATTGTGATGCAGCTGTTATTCTCATCTGATACTTCCTCGTGGTACATCAATGACGAGACAATTAAAAATATAGGGATACATTAGTAATTAGTATAATAGAAAGATTAAAACTATCACGCATCAAGAATATCTGGTTACTAGTGTAAAGCTGATAATTGTTAGGCAAACACTTTAATTGCAGGCCTTAAGTGTTTGCTTATGAAATATTTTGGTTAATTTAATTATGCTTTCAGCTCCCAGTAAGAGCATGATCATGTTTGCCCATTGCACATTTTTGCGCAAAGATTAAAAAAAAACAAGAAAAAGCCTGCATGATTCAATGTCATCTTGATAATTCAGTCCACAATATCTCATAAATCAGTGCAGTTGTTAGGAAAAGCTTGCAGCGTGTGGCTACTGTGTGTAATATCTTTAAAAATGTATCGGTATGCGACAGCTGTGTTTCCACTACTGTGGTCACGTCCACACTGTGGATGAGCTTAACATGATCAATGCAATCCGACACCTGGATGGTCTATATATCCAGGCACTTCACACATACTCATGAGCAAATATGACAGATTGTAACTTGCCCTTCTTGCATACTGCCCTAGCACAGTTTTTCGTAATCATTTTCTCAAATTAATTAACCAGCTTAAGTTCACTGACCATGTTTATGAACCCAATATAACTACACTCCCCAACTGGAGAACTCCCATCCTCTGGCACAAACTCACAAATAACTGAAGTCTGTCTCATATGCTTATTGAGGTACAAGCCTGTATAAGTCACTAGGTTTAACCCAAAAACCTATATCTAATATCCAACCTTTTTGAGATTGGAAGGATTATGAATGACTTCCTCTTCCTATGGTCTATATATATATATATATATATATATATATATATATATATATATATATATATATATATATACCCACAGTGGGTAGCAATTGCAGTCTTTTTCTGCTTGACAGCTGCTCTAATTGTGTCTGTGTGAATGGGTGTTACCCACTAGTGTGCAGGGGTTGTTTTAAGAGTCTTCCTCCTCTATAAATGTCAAGTCTAATTGCCACATCTTGCAGGGGGAGTGTTCTGCCACCTTCAGAAAGGCCACTGTGATAGTAATGTGTATGTGCTGGGGGCAACATCCCCATAAAATGACCTGTGCTACAAATTAAAAGGATTACTTCATCCAAAATTAAAGTTATATGGGTTTGGAACGATAGTGGAAGTAATGTCGAAAATTTCATTTCGGGGGTGATTCTGCCCTCTAAGGCTTCATTATTTATAGGACACATAGCAAAAAAAACCCTTAAAGGGTTAATTCACCCCAAAATTAAAATTCTGTCATTAATTACTCACCTCATGTCATTCCAAACCCGTTCGTTCATCTACACAAATTAAGATACCCTCCAATACAACTGATATGTTCCCAGGTCCAGAAACATAATGCTAAAACAGTCCATGTGACATTAAGCAAATGTAATGCTTTAGCTTTGTGATGTTATGAGAAAAAAAATGTCAAAACAAAAATAACATATTTACTCAAGCATTCTTCTCCCCTGAGTTACGTCTTCCGCCATTCTGCAGATCACTCAAGAACATATTTGACGTAATCAGTGCCGTTCACGTTTGGGGGGAAACGCGCATGCATGCATTGTTATACTAAAATATTTCAGTTGTATTCAGTTGTCTGTGGAGGGTCAGATAGCTCTCCAATTTCATCAAAAAATATCTTACAAATATTTTAGAACGAAGGTCTTACGGGTTTGAAAAGGCGTGACGGTGAGTAATTAATGACAGAATATTAATTTTTGTGGTGAACTATCCTTTTAATGGTAGAGAAGAAAGACTTTTGCAAAACTCATTTTTACTTGTTTTAGTAAATGCACTGAAACTGTTGCATTGTGCCGGGTTAGCAAAACTAACGTCAAAAGGAAAGCAGCATGGGAAAACAAAGGCTTGGAGAGACTGAAGGGAGGATTACTAGGTCTGGCACACAAAACATGCATTAACTCTCCATTCTAGTTCATTCCAATTGATGCCTGGATGAATGAGTGGCTGATATGCCAGCTCAAATCTCCTGCTCACTCACAGCAGCACAAAGGAGCTGTTCTGTGGGTCAAGTAAATCATGGGGGGAAAGTAGGCCACAGAGAAATCTAGAGAGAGACATTTGACGGCTAGACAGGAAAAATAAAATAAAGCTGGCATTAAATCAAAATGCCACCTATATAAAGTCTTAATAAGCATTTCTGGTCTTACTTTGGTAACAAACTAGTAACATTTCCTTGTCACATGACACACAGCATCCACGACAACTCTGTATAACTGATACAGGCTTATGTTCTTTGTTCTTTTTGTTTGAAATATTCCCATGTTGTTAAATATATCTTGATTCTCAAATGTGTGTAATTAAATGCATTTTGCACCTTTATAGATCCAATGTCAGTTGAATTATAATGGGCCATGAGCACATTTGCCTAATAGTGCAATATATTAACTACTAGGAGTGTAACAATATGTGTATTGTGTATCGTATGGTTTATGGTCATTTTCCAAAAAGTGATCATCCTTATCCCCTTGTTAGTGGAGACTTGAGTGAGCAAAACATGTGCGTGTCATTAAAATATAAAATATATATTAATTTTTTTTATGCCGTCCCTTAACGAATCTGTGGACACACACCATGCTGCTTTTTGTTGCCACAGGAACATCCCAGCTGAAGATAATGAGGAAATTACATTGCTCCCTTTGCCAAGTACATTCCAAATAACTAAATAGTGATGTGCTCTGTTCAGTCCAAAGTCCTCACTAACAAGGGGATAAGGATGATCGCTTTGTTTTGGAAAATGAACCATGAACCGTACTATAATGTGTTTTAAAATGCATAGTTAATTCTTTTTAGATATGGGTGTCATTTCATAAATCATTCTTAATAAGGCTGACTTTATATTTAATGTAAATTTATTAAAAACATTTCATTTTAATAATTATAAATCTTTCATTGTTGAGAAAAAAAAGCTAAGAACATTTACATTATTAAAGAACATTTGAAAAGGGATAGTTCACACAAAAAATTTTATTTGATGTTTATCTGCTTACCCCAGGTGTCATACCCTCTCAGATTTGTGAGCCAAATGTATTTTTTTTATATTTCAATTCTGTTGAGCTTATGAATGCAATGACCAATCGGAGGTGTTAATAAGCCATTGCTGAAATGCTGCCGTTTTGATCACTTGCTTGCTGAATGACTTCAGAAATCTTTCAGAGAGTAGAATTCTGAATTCTGAAAGATTTCTGAATTCATTCAGCAAGCAAGCGATCAAAAGAGCAGCATTTCAGCAATGGCTTATTTGAACACCTCTGATTGGTCATTGCATTCATAAGCTCAACAGAATAAAAATATTTAAAAAATAGACAGCTCACAAATCTGACACCTTTGCATGTACCAAACGTGATTTAAATTGACAGCCATAGTGTCAAAATATCTGAAATGGTGAAGACTTGCCCATGATTGAGGCCTGAGTACTTAACCAGATGGGTTCATTTATGCTAACAAGACCGAAAAGAATCCGACACCATATGAATGCAATGTGACCCGATCCTCTCTTGCTGTAGCACCCCTCATATAAGAGCTGAGTAAACCTGCCCTGACACCAAATGAATAAAACACATGTGAAAAAGACCAAGAGTTTATCACAGCACATCACAGCCAACCTTTCAAATTTTCTGAGAACAAGCCTTGCTTAAACACATCAAACAATTCTGTACTTTTGGAAGGAAGCATGTCATTTTGCTGGATGTTGGTATATAATAGCTCTAAGAGTCTTCCCCAGCAGGATTGACCTGACCTTCAGCAGCCATCTAAAAACAGCTCTGCCTGTCAGCAGCACCAGCTTCAGGCTCTCACGGCAAACACCACGACTGGTGCTTGCTACTTGCTGGTTTGGAACTAGCATTATATAATAACATTATTGACACAACAACGTATTCTGAAAAACATTTTTTGTTTTCTGTCTTAAAGGTTAGTATGGTGGACAACAACTGCATGGAGTCATCTCTCAACGTAATGCGATATGACACAAAATCAGAAATTATTTTATGTTTAATGTACAGCTAATGGAGCAATATTTTAACCCACAGACATTACACAATAGGGTAACCAGTGTGATAATGCAAAAACAGTAATCAAACAAACAATAAGACATCCTATCACTTGTTGCCGTAAAACTTTTTTTTTTTCACACTATGCAACTATTTTCCCAAATTATTCTAAAGCAGGTTATCTAATGCATATAGAAATAAAATCAATATGCTCATCTTCTGTTCAAGAAAGATTTCTTTATTATATTATTATAAATGTGGTGCTAATAATTTTGCACAAACCAGGAAACTTATTTTGTCAGGATTCTTTCAAGGAACAGCATTTATTTGAAAGATTATATGTTTTTAATGTCAATTATGACAACTGAATGCTCAATAACTATTTGACCATTTTTTCAAATAAAATTTTACTTGAACACTGTTAAATCATATAAATTGTTTACAACGCGACCAGTGAAAATATACTTTATATAATATTTGAGAAAAAGGTGAGATATAAATCAATATAAATCAAGCGACTAAAAAAGACTGAATTAGCTACTAAAGCTACCGTTTTCTTCCAACTGGTTAATAGGAACTGAGAAATTCAAAATCAAGTGGGTTTGTGTTCATCTGCCAGCATCAATCTTCCTGAAGACTGACTGGAATGAACAATTTCCCTCAGCTCATTAGAGAATAGGCGTGTAGAGAGATGTCATACAAGCAGTCCAGCACTGGAAAGTCACAATGAAAAACAACACTGTTGGGAACGCTCTCACCAGGGGTGTTGTGCTATTTCAAGAACTTGATAAAAAAAAACAACAACTTTGAACGTGGTCCAAGTGAAGAGACAGCTACATTTGTGTCATTAATCCAACACGCCAATAGTATTAATGCAGATCAAATTCAAGCCAACCGTAAAACTCAATCTTCACAAGCTTTAACTGGATGCTCAGTGAATACCATATGAATGAGAGTAGCTCTTAATTTGAAACGTCCATATTTGAACGCCCTAATATCACTTCACAAAGGTGAAACACTATTCCACCAGTTGGTGCATCAGGGTACGTCAAAGAGAGCCCACAATAATATTATGCTGAGTTTTATAATATTAGGCTACTGCAAATGCCCTTCACCGGATGAAACAGCCACAAACTATTTGGCAGATGCTAAAGATTGGATCCCTGGTGACATTTAACTGTAACATCTTTTCAGAGGCAAACACATTTCTAATGACACCTCAGTGTCAAATGAAATGTCACAGAACATTAGTGTAAGTATAAGGGGATTTAGTGCTGGGTAACCCCATAACTTTCCTCTTTTACATCGGAGGTCCCAACCCCCCTGTACTCCTATCACCACTCAGTTCAATAGTTTAAATGATTTCTGTGCTATTCTATACATGCTAATGACAACACAATGGCTGAAACAAGCTTGGATCTGATCTTCTGATGAATAATGTATATGGTTGATTATTACGCATAGTTTTCATAAAGTAAAAACGTGCATAAACATCCATAGTTTAAATGCAAGTTCATAGATATGATTTAGTTCAATTTAATAGTTAAATAAATAATTTGATAAAACTGACAAAACTATATCTGCCATTTGTCAATGTTACTTAATTACTGTCTAATGCATTCTCCATATAAAAGTATTATTTTCCTTAGAAGTTCCTTTTAACCCAAACCACCCAGAGGTATTTATATCCCTCATCTGCTGCTTTCAGTTTGAACTGAATTGCAAGTTCATGCTTTCTGTGTGCCATCTGTTACAGTCTGAGCTGCTCTCAGCCAAGAGAAACCCTCATTTCAGCACCTAGCGCTGAATAGGAGCACTCACAGCATCTGCCAACAATGTTTCACCCAATTCAGAAGGCCAATATATTAGTCAAAGAGTGTTAGGAAATATATTTGAATATCATCTGTTATATGTACAATTCCTCAAAACAATTTGAGGAAAATAGAGCATAATGTAAACAAAAGCAGTCTTGATAACTGAAATAAACAAATGAATAAATAAAATTAAAAAATATAAATATAATATAAATAAATATATATAATATATAAAAATAAAAATAAATATAAATCATCAATTAAATCTTTAATATTTTAATTATATATTTTAATATATAATATATTTTTTAATAAGTCAATTTTTCAGGATGAATAGAAAGTTCAAAAGCACAGCGTTTATTTATTTTTCTAGATTTACTAACAACGCAAAAGCCATTATTATCATTTTTAATCAATTTAATGCATTCCCCAATTACATTATATTATATTATATACAGCTAATTATTCTTCGAGCTCAGCAGCTCATAAACAGGTTCAGAACAGTTCATTATTGCATGTTTTAACACTCAGAGCAAAGACTCCAGCACTGAACTGGAATTCTCACTGGCTGATCAGTAAATAGCACCCAGGCCGTCTGTCTCCTGTGAGCTGGTGAATAATATTCATCCTCTTAAGTTACACGGATCCACCTCAGACCTACTAATGTGATACTCACAGCAGATGCAAATCTATGTCTTGATTCAAATGCAGAATAACAGAAGACTTCTTGCCTCCTTTCCAGCAGACCCGCACACCTGTGAGGTACTTTTATAGAAAAGCCCCCTGTCGAGCCAAGCGGCAGCCAGAACAAACGTATTGGGTACCACCTGTCACTCTACAGTGACTGACTAGGCCCAGTGCTACTGGTCTTTTCCTGTAGACAAACAGACCTGCCACACACCTCTTGATTTAGATATTCTTAGTAACCAGTAAAGTAAGGCCAAACGGCTGTCAAATGTCAGGAATAAAAATGCCCAGAAAAGCGCCAGAGGATTCCAATCTGCATTTTGATACTGTTGAGGGTGTATGCGTCACTATAAAATGACTAACACTATGGACCACCTAGGATAGTGACAGGACAGACATTCTTCCTGACCGCAGGCTCTGTTGGCAGAGGTGACAAAATGGCAGTGCATCATTTCTTTGAGGCACGTATTGCCACCGTTTGACCGCTCGATCACTGTCTGACTTTTTTTTTTTACACAAGAGGATCTATTTTTTCAAGACACTCTAATGCCAGCAACATATTGGGGCAGTGAATCTGTCCTCACTAGACATCTGAGAATAGGTGCATGTGGACTGTGCTCTTATTTGAAGACACAATCACACAAACAGATACATTTATAGTCAAACACACTCATGCCAACAACATAACGTTCTCTGGTATGTTCTCATTATGATTGCAGAGCTAGAATACAATGAGAACTCTTCCTTCTGTGATATCTTACCTTCCTATCTCACAATAAAGACCTCATTAACACCCATCTGCACTCATTCATCCTGACTTCCTTCGAACTACAATTTCACAAGAGAAACATTAGTCATCATTACTTCACGTCACACGCCAGAATAACAGAACGAGGATGAATCGACTCGAGTGCAGTGAACTGACAGCATACATTACGACCAATACTGTACATCTGCATTGCACATATAGATTTATAGGACTCCTCAATAAAGCAGCATTGCAGAAAGACTACTGAATAATTTAGAAAAGAAAAACATTTTACAATATCTACACAAACTTACCAAGATACCAACCACTTCTACAAGGCACAGCATCAAGAAGGACATAATAAAAAACACTATTATTATATAAAAGAAGCACTATCAGCATTATCATCATATGATGAATTACGTCATTACTATACATAACAAACACCTCTGGATCAGCCACAGATCAGCAAAGGATCAAGTACCAAGATAGCAATGAATGAATGAAGGAACTACAAACCATCAAGTCACGCTGTAGTGAAACGATGGAACATATGTTAAGAGAATTGGGGAAACTGAGTTTAACTGAATTCAAATTTCAGTGAAACATCTAAGATTCTTCTTACTTACACAAAATTTCTATTAGGTCGATTAGACTAGATCTACACTGAGCTGCAAGTAAACTCATGCTGAACTAATGAATCGCTGTGTTTTTGGCCAAGATTTGGGGGTCTTACCCTGGAAACGGTGAGGGGCATGTTGAAGTCCTTGCCTCCTTGCAACCGGAAGCCCCAAGGCGAAGGTCCAGTGAGTGAAACGTTGTACGAACTCATTGTTCAAAAAAGCCTGTGTATTGTTTAAGCAACAGAATTTCTCCAAACGGATGGGGAAAATGGATTTGGAGGGGGGCGGGGCACGTGCCAAACAGCCTCTGAAAGAAGAAGGGGAAAAAAAGTGTAAAATGAAAGTAACACTCAAAGCTCTCCTGATAAAAAAACAAAACAAAAAACAAACGAACAAAAAAAAACCCTGCGGGCCAAAAGGGTCAAAGTAACAGCTTAAAACAAGGTATTCAGGCCCAGCCAAACTGCAACTAATTCAAAATAACTGGAGCAACAGAGAAGAGCTATGAGCCAGAGGAAGAGGATTCTTGCCTGTTCAGATGAGCTGGACAGACAGCCTAAGAATAGCTGCCCCTCTGCCGAGAGCGATAGCACTATGGCATTGTGGGGAGGGGGGAGGAAAGGGTACTTATATGGCATGTAAGGGGACACCCAGAATGCCAGGCCTCCCATGATTCACAGAGCTAATATAGCCCCCTCTTAGGCTAAAAGATTTTTCTAGACTCCTTTCTTCTAGGGTGCCTCATCTATCTGGGTCCTGGGCTAGTTTTGGTTCGGGTTAGCGTTAGAGTTAGGCTTAACTCCTTGCAAGCGAAAGCTGGCTGATTCTGGAAAAGGTCAACAAAAGGTTAGAGTTAATTGGCAGCCTCTACGGACACAAACAAGCTTATCTCATTCATTCACAATGCATTCTGGGATTGAAATGTCTATCATCATTCTATATACACTGAAACTGTAACATACACTACCAGCTCAGGAAAACATTTAAAGGAATGAGATACATTTTTACTTCAATAAAAACTTAATAATTTACAATGTTACAAAAATAAACATTTCATAGTATCCACTAAAAGCAGCATTTCAGTACTCTTAATAAGAATTTTTTATCAGCAAATCAGCATATTCGAAAGTTTTCTGGTGGATCATGTGACACTGAAGACACTGAGAATGTAGCTTTGCCATTATAGCAATAAATGACATTCAAAATATAGTCAATCAGTTTTTAAATCATACAAATGCTTCACAACAATACTGCTTTTATTATATTTTTAATCAAATAAATGCAGCCTTGGTGAGCATTAGAGACTACATTGACTTTTGAATCAACACTGAAAACATTGCAATCATACTGCAGGATGTAACTTTTTATTCTTTACTGCAAACCAACCTTGAATGGCATTTACATGGGATAATGTTATCCCAAGCATTCAGACGTATCTGGAGATTCTTTATGAGCAGCTTTAAACAACGAGCGAGTGGCAGTGAGAAATGCCTGATATGCTCTTATTGCTCTCAGAAAACCGAGATAAGAGGACCTCTCGTGCACCAGCACATCACAAGCTCCGCGCCGAGACATCGGAGGAAAGATAACCACTGAGGACCTGCCTGTTCCCCCAGCCTAATTTGGGAGACCTCTAGTTTGCAGCTAAGTTTAGCGCTCTTTGTCAACGGAAGAATTTGAAGTAATACTGTACACGAATGTTCAACAATCAGGCCTTCATAGACAGCGTTTCAGAGAACAAGAGCCCTGGACCGTTTGTAACATTGCTTTGATGATTGATACAGTGCTTGTCATTGTGAGCCTTGGCAATGACGACATGCTATTATTGTAAAAAGTGCACTGGGTTTTTCTGATTTATTTTCTGATAATTTTCTGATTCAAATTATCTTTTTTTAACCATTCATACTGTGCTGTGTGTTTTTTCCTACCATACATTTATCTGTATGTACTGTATATACATAAATTTATGGTGTGTGTGTGTGTGTGTATATATATATATATATATATATATATATATATATATATATAAATTCTGCATCACATCACATAAATTTCATGTTCATAATAATTTTTTAGATAGACTGCATTAAATCGTTGAATACTGATGAACTTAGAGCAGATCAAATGAGAGTTTTTATATTATTTGAACCAGTGATATGAATCTACACAAATGCACTGCAACAGGATATTGCACTAGTTTATTTATGATAATTTGTGTGCACAGACAACAGTCCTTATGTAATGTCCTCATATGCATTTATTGTCTGTTACAACATATTACTTTTTTTAAACACTTGCTTGCACCAAGGATCCCCAATACAATTTTGACTCTCACTGAAATTTTAAATCACCACAAAGCTGACGGGGGCAGCATTCAACCCCTTTCAAATTTCTCCCACCTCAGTCACAGCATTAAGCAGAACACTTTGGCATCTTTTAACAGGCACAGTGGACAATTACCTGTAGCTACTACAATATGAACAGATATAACTGATCCATCTTTGATCTGACAGAAACGCGAAAACATGTAAATAATGTCCCATGCAAAACTACCCTTCAAAGCGCTTGAGCATCACTCAAGCAGTGTTGCCAGCAGCCAAAACCAGACACATGCACCTGACAACAAATGTAAAACAACAACAGACCAGCCACTGACTGCAGAACAGTCTATGTTTATACCCGAAGTCATATATAGTAATACGTCAGAACGGGCAAACTGTGAATGAAGCCGTAACTGAAAGACGATGCATACGGAAATGTTTTCACGCGACTGCAGCCACTGAGCGTCTCGAGTACAGTGTCAAGCCCGTTGCCTCCATTTCCATTCAACAAACCGTTAAAGAGGAACAACTTCTCAAAGTTTTGCTTCGACCTACATTGCATGCTTAAAGTTGCTTTACACTGACAGCCGCGAGCCTTGCAGTTTGGAGTCGCTCCGTTTCCTCCAGAGGCGAGCTCTGTCACTCACAAGATCCCCGGAACCCCCTGAGTACGTAAGCGCACGGGACACAAATTGACCAATCGTACTATGCTGAAGGATTAGCTCATGAATATTAATTATGGAATGTGGCGTTCCCCCGTAGGCCTCGCTGATTCGCTGGAACGCAGTCGCCGGGCTAATCGCCTTATCATCATACGGCGAGCGTTTGGCTCATGAATATTAATTAGCTTTTGCGACCGACGTGTTAGTGGGGTAACCAAGCAACGCAGTGGGATCTCATAAATATTAATGAAAGTCTTTTTTTCCCCATAGTAGGATTCGTAATTTCCCCACACGGGACGGGGAGAAGGATGGCGAGGGATTTTCATTAGAGAGGAATTATTAAAGAGACAGTCGTCCCTCTGTTGCCCTTGTCAACTGTTTTGAAAATGAGTCAATTTAACATCTGACCTATGAAAAAGCCTCAAAAGAAATCAGACGTTCTGCAGGGCCCTATGTTTAATTCATTAAACTCATGTCTCAGCCCTATTTAAAATAGAAAAAAACGCATCTTAAACATGCATAAGCTTGTTTGCTGGTCTTTAAACTGGTCTAGCTGGTCTGCAAACACATTTGACCAGCTGAGAAGCGCCCTGAACGTGATGAATGAATGTTATTTATAGCTGCTGATGTACAGGTGGCACAGTTTAGAGGTTTTGGGGAGAACAGTGGACCCCGGAGGATACAGCCAGTCACAGTGAATGAATAACGGCTGTTAGTGACACACTTGAGGGGCTTTTGCATGCCACATCAGGTTATGATGCAGATCCTGCCTCCCTGGAGCACATCAGCCAGTAACTGCCAGAGTTGGGAAACATATTTTTAATGCTCACACACAGCATACATTACCTCCATCAGATTGTTTATGAACCGCATTGACATGCTGATGTTGATGCGTAACACTAGATGGATTAATGTTACGTTTTAGGCACGAGAAACCTTTCCTTAAAGAGAAAAGAGCGCTAAAATGCACACTTTTGTTATTTTTACCAATATTGTGCGGAGATGTGCAAACATTTCATGCGGTAATGTTTAATGTCATATTTGTTTTTTCAAGAGCCACTGCTGATTTGGCAAATGGCACCTTGCCCACAGGAGGGCATTGTGTAAAAGAGCACATGGTGCATTGTTTAAAATGACGACCTGCGTCATAGTTGCAATGTAGGGACTCAGTGTAAGAGTATTTCAACCACGTATCACAGTTTCTATTTCTAGCCTTTATTATATATATATATATATATATATATATATATATATATATATATATATATATATATATATATATATATATATATATATATATATATATATATATATATCATATTATGCTCATGCTCACGGCTACATTTATTTGATAAAAAACGCATGCCTAGTACAACAAAACAAAAAAAATGTTATTACATGAAACATTAAAAGTTAAAACACCTGTTTTCATTTCAGTATATATTTTTCAAGATTCCTTGACAAATATGAAACAGCATTTATTTGAAATATAAATATTTTTGTAACAATCTAAAAGTAAGGTAAATGAAAGTATTAATTAATCATTTTTTAATACAATTTTCCAGTATTGTACTTACGTCTGTGTCTTGTTTGACCTCTTTACAGAATGTTACTATGTAATAATGTTTTTTATTTGTTTTTGTTTAATAATGTTATTAAGTCATGGTTAAAGAAGAGCTCGTGCAGTTCAAGATGTGGCCAGAGGGGGCAGATGCGTTTAGCCTTTTGGGTACAATTAACTAAAAAATAAAAATACTTGCAGAAGCCCAAAAAGAAAACCTATCAGCAGTAAACGACTTCAATTTCTCTGTTCCTCGTTTTTCACTGAGTTTAAGAACAGGCATCTTGTCTAAAAGCCATCTTAAAAATTCACGCTCACAAGCATTTATCCTGAAAACGCAGGGAACTTTTCCTGTGATCCTCTTAAATGCAAATCAAAAGTCAAATCGTTACTGACAGCATGTGTTAGAGAGGACGGCGATGTCCGAAGGCTAGAGAAACATCTCTATAAATAGACCAGCTATTTAGTGATGCCACTCGACGGTAATATTTCACGAAGGAAAAATTAGAATAATTTTTGCTAATTTGATTATGAAGTGCTTGCTCCTCTCCATATTATACAGAGCGCAGACACAATGTGTAGAACTGCAGCTTTATTTAAAAAAATAAATAGGGACAACCACATAAGAGCATTACAAATATACAATAATGTTCTCCTTGGTGCTGGATACATAACTGTGTCTTTCCCGTGAATGGATACACATTAACAAATATATATATATATATATATATATATATATATATATATATATATATATATATATATATATATATATATATATATATATATATATATATTCTGAGACTATATTAATATCATGTCATATGGACATATAAATATCTCTTTTGTTTACAAACGAACCACCGAAGAACAAGCTAAAACTAGGTAACTCTTAAGAGCGCCACAATATTTATTTGCTAAACCGTGTCTTCCAGAGCCATCTAGAAGAGCAGCCACCGTCACTTCCGTGTTACATCCAGTCACCGAGCACAAAGGCAACATAACTCTTCAAAACATTAACAGCTGAATATAATCGCGTACTCTAAAGTGAATGCGAAACATGAAGAACAGCAAAAACGACACGGCTGCGGAGGGGGATCGATATTCATCAGGCATTCATGGAAACACACGCAGCATGTATGACACGAAGTGGCTCTGTCTGTGATTTAGAGAGATAATGATGAGTCTCTGCTCGTGTGCTTTCCCAAAGCAATGGAGAAATCTTTCAGTCCTTCAATTAAATCATTTCAACAGATGATAGACAGATGCTTTGCAGTAAAAGTTTTGTTTCTAATGTGATATAGCTCATATTTAAACTATGATAACAAAATAAATACCACATTCGTAAAGCTGAAGTTCTTGGAGTCCTATTGCACAAGACTGTTACTTTCAGAGGCCGTTAGTAATATTACAGGAATTTTACACACACACACACACACACACACACACACACACACACACACACACACACACACACACACACACACACACACACACACTTGCATTTAGTCAAACTCAAAAGACAAAAAAACCTCACTACAATGCTTTCCAAAAACTCTTGAGGTCAGGAGGAGGAGGAATTACAGAAGCTTGCTATCTTTATGCTTCATTTGGGGTATTTGGACAAGCTCTAAATAACTTCCGGCCCTCTAGCGGTAGCAAAGTAGAACTGCATGAGTAAAAAGATGGCGCCTCGGCCCTCCCTCTGCGCGAATGAATGCTATTTTAGGCACTGGTGTATACACTACACACACACAGTTTCTTACTAGACCATATATATAATATATATATAGGTTCCTTTGTTTTTAATACAGTTTTTTTTTTTGGTAATTTTTTTCATTTGTGCTGACAAACTTTAGAAAAAACGCTCACAACACCAGAGCTAGTTGATATATGACATGATTAACACAGGAGAAGAACACAAGTATATGATTTCTTGTCTAAATTATAAATCAGTATTAAAGGTTTATCAAAGTGTTTTGAGGTAAAGAAAGATGCATTTTACCCTCTTCCCCGCACTTTTTTTTTTATCACACTTGTTTATATATATATAGTTACATCATGTAGCTTTAAGTGTGAAGATCAGATTCTGGCTTTATACCTTGAAGTTCTGTGGAAGCAAACATTTTAGCAAAACAAACATAATGCAGTCTTAAGACGATCTTCTTAAGCAAAACATTCAGGTTAAGTCTTGCTTTGAATAAAGATAGTAAAATACTTATCTGGTGAAATTACATAATAAAAATGGTCAAAAAGTTCAAAATTACATTTATAATATACAAGAAACACTAACATTTAAAGCTTAATACTAAAGCAAACACACAAAAAAAATCCTAAGTAAGCTGATATTACCTGTGTATGTCATTTGACACTGATGACAGACTAAAATATTTTTCTGAGGTGCCCTTTCTCTCCATTCACTGTCTCTTA
Source organism: Puntigrus tetrazona (assembly GCF_018831695.1). Taxonomy (NCBI): domain Eukaryota; kingdom Metazoa; phylum Chordata; class Actinopteri; order Cypriniformes; family Cyprinidae; genus Puntigrus; species Puntigrus tetrazona. The sequence goes on along the minus strand of NC_056711.1, from coordinate 8,130,272 downwards.
AATGTTTCCTTAAAACAGAGGAGATGCTGGACACCATGTAAGAGTTGAGTCACCACACGTAAAAGACACCAATGTATGACTTTCATACTTTACATTCTGTGATACAGAGCACTGATCAGTCTTCTCAGGGTTTGTCTTCATTTCACGTTCCCCTTACTAAAGGTATAAACCACAGAACAGGATAACTCACAAAAACACCAAACCCCAACACAAAGCTTGAAGGTTAGATTGAGACCGCGAGGGAAAAGTTATAACTGTAAGCACTAAAGATACTGCGGGCGAGGGTTGTCTAGTAAGCGAACGGACTCGGGTGTTTCAGCGGCAGTGGACAGATGCACTGCCCCCTGCTGGACTCCTCCACGAGAGTCTCTCCGGGGGGGATGCGCACTTGAGCGGCTGCTTCTGTAGCTGGGCCGAACCGAGGGCAGGAAAGAGCTAGACTCGGAGGTGATGACAATACTGGGAATCCGACCGATCGCACCTCTTGAAATTGGCGCGTCCGCACCGTCACCAGCCTGCAAAGAGCACAGAGGAAGGTTTCGAGAGATTAAATCGACCTGTTCCCGATTATCAGCTTTTATTGTTAAATCAGAATTAAAGCAAACTTTTAACACTGCTGCAATCAAGCTCAAGATGACCTCCAGAACTGAACACCGACAGACGCATTCTTGGTTTAATTAATAGGCATTCATGTATGAAAGATGATTAGGATTATTCTTTCAAAGGCACATATTTCTCCTGCGGAAAAAGGCATTTAATGGACAAATGGAACAGTAATTTTATTACACGCTTTTCTTCTGCAATCAGAATTCTAATTTATTAACAAATCACATCTTTTTTCAACAGCACGCTGTGATTCATCAAACAGCATTCTAGCTATTTGAATATGCTTTCAGATTTTTCATGTACACATTTAATTGCCTGGGCGAGCTTTTCTGCCAGTCGCACCAGAATGAAATGCTTCTGACGTCAGCAAATGTTACGAACCATGCAGGCTTCAGAGTCCTGCAAAAGCTTGCTCGGTATTTAGTCAACTTAAACAGACTTACAGCTAAAGGGTTAGTACGGTCCGGCTGAACGAGTCCAACCACAGACACATCTTCCACATCAGAGGAACTCTAGGTCAGAAATGAGAGAGTCACCATAATAATCAAAAACTTCTAGGGTCACAAAGTGCTTTTTTATGGAAAACAAAGTACAAATTAAATTGTTAAACATTCATAATGTTAAAAAAAGATTAGTATTTCAAATAAATACTGCTCTTTTGAACTGCGTATCCATCAAAGAATCCTGAAAAGAAATGTTTCTCCACAAATATTGAGCACAAATTAAATGTTGACATTAATTAAAATGTTGCTTAACTATCAAAGTGCCAAAATGATTTCAGAAGAATCATATAATATCACAGGAATAAATTACGTTTTAAAATACATTTATAATATAATTTTTTTTTTCCATATTTTAACCAAACAAATGTATGCTTGGTGAGCAGTTGCATTTTTGTAAGGAATAAGCTGAAGCTTATAAGCAGTAAGTACTAGTGTGCCTTTGTATGCAATATGTAAAGAATAATCAACATGGTGATTTCATATTAATCTAAACGGATTTGTTTTGCGACAATAAACTGACTGTACATTACCAAATTTAGTTCACCCACAAACACACATTCTCTCAAAAGTTAATATGCATATAATGTAGTTATTTCATACATTTGAATCCTTATTGTGTAAAAAAACCAAAACAAGTCAAATCAAACTCTGTCTCTCTCAAACTCATTACCTAAGAAGTTGTTGTGTTTTGTCAAATTTGCCAAAGTTAATAACCTATATACTGTTTGCCTGTTGTGCGGCATAAATGGATAATGAGCATATTTTTTACAATGTACACAAACTGCAGTCAAATCTGGACGTAACAAAAAAGTTGGATATATTTATGGTGTGTTTGATGATCAGGACAAAAAACATATTTGCAAGGACGCAGCTCGGTGTTCTTCATTTATTTTAAGAGAAACGTTTACCTCCAAAGGTTTTTTCATTCACTCACAACAAAACCTAAACATAGATTTTACAACATAAACTGCTTAACTGTCTATTTTCAGTTAAACCGACGAACTCCAAAGTGTCTGTGTGCCTGCCATTGCACTTTGAACGTAATTCATGCCCAACAGATGTTTGTTTAAAACACCCCTTGATTGACTTCATAGAAAACTACCTTGAGATTGTGATAAATACACATAACACTCATTTGATACTTGCCACATATGTAATACATTCAGCCTGTGAGGTCACCTTTTCAAAGATGCCCGAGTCGTGGCTTTTGAGCTTTGACTTGAAGCTGGATGAGTTACAAGGTTTGAAGTCTGGCATCTCTGCCGTGTCCTTGCTGATGTCACAAGACACCTGCCGGCTGGCGGGCCTGGAGCTCATGCTCGAGAGATCGGCCTCGGTATCCGTCCAGCCCTTAAGAGTAGAAACAGGTCACACAATACATCCATTACAATCACACCTGCCCGTGAGAAGAGTGACCATCGAATCCAGAGATCCGTCAGGCCCACGCACTCACAGATTCGCTGTCGGAGGCTGAGGAGAGCCGGGACTTGCCGGTGCTGGTTCTGCGAAACTGTCCTGACATATCAGAGGACTGGCTTGTGACGGTGGAACGACGCGTGGACATAAAGCTGCTGTGGAGCGAGTGAAGGTCACGCTTGGGGATGCACAACAACACGCGAAGAAACGGAATGTACTTCGCTATGGCCAACCTGACCAAAACACAGGTGAGATACAGGCATGAGACACCGAAGACACTGTGGATACATGCAGTATTTACTGTATTCAGCATTTTAACATTATGCTAATGGGAAATCGCTGAGAGACATGTCGATTGATCTTTTCATTAGAATCAGCAGTCAAGCAACAATCAAATGCTTTCAGCAATTACGATACAACGGATAGGACACAAAATAGAAATATTTGATTAAAAACGTAACATTAAACACTTATGCAAGCATTAAATTGGCAAGTAACTAGTACAAGTACAGGTCGGAAATGTAAAAATGAATACAAAATAACAAAAACATGTCTCAAATGTACTAAAATGTAAGCTAAAATAAGGAAAACCTACTGATTGTGATCAGCAATGTCAAAATTGTTGTGCATAGTTATGTAAAAAGCAAAATGAAATACTTGCATGTGTTTGTTTTAAAGCAACAATAGTAACAGGCAAAATGGGTTTATTGAAAATATTTATTGTCCGAATATATGCAATGACTCCAGAGCTTTTCAATTAGCTACATAATTTAGCTAGCTTTTTAAATAGTACGAACTAGCATGTGTTCAGTGTTTAGTGTTGTGGGAGAAAATCAAATGAAAATGACTTTTTGACCCAACTGGCCTTACACATAGCACCATACCGTCAGGAAGCTCTGCGCAGGATTAATTATTCTTTATGCTCAAATGGATATTCAGGTTAATGAAATCAATCAAAATAGAATTCCTCACTTTAACCCAGAAGCAATGCATGTTTCTGATCAATTTGCGAATGAATGGCTCAGTGAGCTAGACACTAGGAAAAATTAAAACAATCATAATTTGCTTCGGGTGTTTAGTTCCAATGGGGCCACACCAGGTAATCTAATCTCTGACCCATGTTCTTTGTTAATGGAAAGTGAAAATGTCAAACATTATCACATAGAGCGCCATGTTTTTTATTACCACTTTGGCAGTCACAACTAAACCAGCCTAGTTTCAAAAATATATTGAACTGTCATCAACGATTCTCAATGAGACTCCCACAGTACCTGTATTTGGGGTGTGTGATGGCGTAGATGATGGGATTGTGGATTGCTGAAGCTTTGGCTATCACAGCAGGGACTGAATTCATATACGGAGTGAGCATATCAGAATACCTGAAAAATAGTATATAGATTAAATAAGACATTAGTTCATATATATATATATATATATATATATTTTACTGTATGCCATTATGTACTTATAGTTGAAAGTTGAAAAAAATATAAATGGAAATAATTTTGCAAAATATATGTAAAAGCTAAAAACAATCAAATCAAATAATATGATATTATATTACATTATACAGTAAAAACAGTAAAAAAAAAAAAATAATAAAACTTATATATTTTAATGTCATTTATTCCTGATAACAAAGCAGCCATCACTGACACAGTTATTTTTAGAAATCAAATCACTCTAATATGCTGATCTGCTACTCAGGAAACATTTTTTTATTATTATTATCAACGCTAAAAAACTGCTGTGTTGTTGGCGGTGAAACAGTGATATTTTTGTCAGGATTCTTAAATGAAAAAGAGCATTACTTACAGAACAAAAACACTTTTGTAACATTTTAATGTCTTTACTGTACATTTGGCTCAATTTAATGCGCCTTTTCTAAATAAAAGTCTTTTTCACACCAAACTTTTGAATGATTTTATATTATATCATATTATGTTGATAGGGTTTTGATGAATTTACCCAGCAAAAGCTGTCAGTGCCACAGTCGAATACGGCGACCAGGAGATGACATACATGAGAATGACAATAAGAGCAATTTTCGCCATCTTCCATTCATTTTTCAGCCGTTGAAATCGTTTCATTGAGTCTCTCTTGTTATCCCCGTTAATTTTGCCTACAGCTCTTCCAAAGACAAAAGCAAAGCAACAATTAAACAACACTAATTTTCTAACATTGCCATCAAAAACGTATATCTATTTTCAATAGGTCACACCACAAGATTAACACCACAAGAGTATTTAAGTACTGACATCTCTCCAATACAATTTACGTTTTTGAAACAAAAGACATTTAACAGCGTTGGAACTCTGCTGATGCTAATTAATTCATACTGTTCTGTTAGATCTGTATCAAAGAACTCACTCATTAGTGCTGCGAATGGATCGGAAAATAAAGAAATAGCAATAGATGATGACGATGAGTGGAATGAAGAAGACGAAGATGAAGAGGAGCATGGTGTAAGCTCGCACAGAGGGTGTGAAGGTCATATAATCCCAGGTGCAAGAGGTCAGCAGACCTTCAGGAACATAAGCACCTGAAAAACAGAGCCAAACAGACAGACAGGGTCAAATAACAGAATTAGTGGAGGAAAGTGAAGGACAGCCAGCTGCTGAGCCTTTTACACCCGGAAAAATATTGTCAAAACTGGAACAATCCCACAAAGAAAAAGGCTTTATGAATACTGTCTGGCTGCTGGGCGAACGCAGTGAAATACAACCCAATGCACACACAGCTGAGGATATTTAAGAAATATGCTAGAATCACAGAATTTCTTATCGCCACCAATCACAGCCTGGCTTTTATGCATATGTGCCGCTGTCATCAGTTCACTGAGGTTTGAGGTCGGAAGATACAAGCTGTCAGAACCATTAAAGGAGACGGACGCCCTTCGTGTGAAGAGCAGGTTGCCTGTAAACCAGAGATAGAAAGTGCTGGAGAGCCAAAAGCACCAGGCTTTACCGGTCTATCCCTCTTAAGCTGAAAGCCTTGGTCCTCAGAGACCACCTTTTTGCGACACAGATCAGAGTCCAACAGCTCACTGTTTGTAAAGCCATTGGCTAACAACTCTCATGCTCGTGTGCTCACACATGGATGACCCAGAATACTCAGTGTACTTGTCCCGAAAGACCTGAGCTTATAAAAGACTGATGCATCCTGTGAAAAACAGCTTCAAAGGTGTACTCAACTCCATTAACACAGGAACGCACTCAAACACCTGCAAGCGCACAGACTAATCACACAACATGTTAACAGTGTGCTTATAATAAATTATATTTGGTTTGATTTTGTAACCTAATTCAGTGATGTTCATACATTTATTTGATGGATGTGTAGATGTGTCACTGTACATTTTTTTTTTACTGTTTTCTACTGTTGCAATACTGTAATTTTTTCTTGTTTGTAGATATGCTTTCAAAATTAAATGCTTATTTAAAATTCCCTGTTGTTTGATTAGTTCGAGCAACATTTGCAGGATTTCTGTTGGCTCTCTGTAAAATGCATGCAGTGGATATGATATTACATTTTAAGTAACAGTTCACCCAAAATGAAACTTATATCGTTGTTCATTCACTTTCATGTTGTTCAAAACCTATATGTCTTTCTTTTCTGTTGAACATAAAAAACATATATATTTTGCAAAATGTATTTTTTGATCTGTCCATACAATGGAAGTCCAAGGTCATCAAAACTGTTCATTTTGAAAACTCCCAACATCATTTAAAATATCATCTTTGTGTTCTGCAGGAAAAAGAAAGTCATACCGTTTTGGAACAACATGAGGGTGAGTAAATGATGACATAATTTCAATTTTTCGGGTGAACTATCCCTTCTGGCCGCATTTAATCATGTATGAATGCCACTGCAGACCTGTTAGATAAATATTAAAGTGACTTTCAATTAAAACATTTGACCAAGCTAAACAGGTTTGATAATGTTAAAAGAACATGTATACCACACTTACTCCAGCCAAAGAAGGGTGGCAGGCTCCAGCCAAGTGAATAAGCCCAAGCTATCAGAAGAATCAGCAGAGCTCTCTTCTGAGACAACACACCGATGGAGGCTAGCGGCCGCGTGATCACGAAGTATCGATCCACAGCGATGACCATGAGCGTGATCATGGAGCAGATGCCAAATAAAGCCCCACAGAATGCATACAACTCGCAACCTGGAGAGCATGGAACAGAATTAAGTGATCTTATACAGAATCGATATTTCAGTGCTAAATTCTAGCAGTTTTGTTGGAGCAGAGTTGGGCCAATAACATTTATGTTTCCAAACATTGTACATCCAGCAAACCTCTTCAAATATTTGCTGCTGTTTGTTGGGGCCGTGTGAACCAGCTTTAGGCCTGGAGACTCTTGGCTGGCAGGAACACAGACCGCCGCTGGCTCCATTTGAGGACCGACATCTGTGGCAGCGGTTCATTAAAATAATCTGCTCTGAAAAACTTACAATGAATGCTTTTCTTTCTAGTTATGGCCGTCATTCTTCATCTGTTGCTAAACAGATTTGTGTGTGTATACATGCTTAGGTTAATTGACCACTAAGTGTTAAAATACTGTGTTTACTAAAGAACTGGTATATAAGATATATTCAAAGCTATTGAGCGGCGCAGTTGTAGTATTATGTGCAATTTAAAATGGCGAAATCATTCTTATTTGAATTGTATGTATTTTTAAATAAGTGGTTCTCAACCTTTTTTACTCCTTGTATTGTACTTCTTGATTTACGGGACAATGTATTTAAATTGCATGAAATAAATTTCAACCTGATGAAATATTAAGTGCTCTTTAATTGAAAACCACTGTTGTAAATAAACCCGGTCCACTTCACACATCTAAACACACATCATGGTTTCCTGGTAGCACTACTGTTCTAAGAGGATCCTACATCAAATAAACACACACAAATACAGAGATAGAGCTAGTTTGGGTCTGTCAGAGGTCTATTTCTCATAATACGTCATGTCTTCAACAAATCAGATCAAACAGAAGAAGGACCAGCGGAGAGTCGAGATATAGAAGATTTCACACCATCATACTCTACACACACACAGTCTGGCACCTCCTCAACATCCACACACACTCTGTCTTCTAGACTGTCAAGGCATATGTACATAACAGAATGAGTGGAAATGCATTCAATCTGCTTCATGCTCATTCGTGCTTGTTTTCTCAGAACACATTTACTAGATGCACTTTAATAATGACAAAACAGAGGCATCCGTTATTGAAGGTAATCCTCTAACACATCAGGATGTCTTCTCTGTTCTCTCACACCTTGTCAGGTAGATTATGCTTTCAGGTTAATCCTGGAAAAGAGCATTTTTGTGAGTTGTGTCTGATTGATTCAGGAAGCTTTCAGGGCGATCAAGCACACAGTTGTCACGATCGAATTAACGGTGGTCATTATGCCTTGTTTAGTAGAGCAGTCAGAGTTGACAGAAGCAAGAAACACATCTTTTAACTGTTTCCACCAAATGAAACTGGGTCAGAGTCCCTCCTCCAGGAGGGAGGCATCAAACTCTGCTTGGAAAAGTGTAACGCGTCAGGATCCCATCAGGGAGACCAGAGGCTGTTCTGTTTGAATAGAAGTCAATGGAGCAAATGCCTTCAATATGCTAAACTGCTTTGAGTGGAAATTACATAATAAATAGATTTTTTGCTGTCTGGAATGACAAATTAGTTGTTTTACAAGGGATATTTGTTTTTCTTTCTTTTCTTTCTTTTTTGTTACAGGCAGGATTGAGTTATGGCACTGCATCTACAATGTACTGAATATTTGAGAATATTGGTTCTTAACGTTTTTGACTCCATAGCCCCCTATGGTCCACAACAATACTAAGGCATAGTGATTTTGTAAACAGTTTTTTTTATGTTTTAACTATATTGTACAAATAAATTGATGAATAAAAGGGCCATATTTGGCAATTCCAAGTAATTTACGATAGAAATAGAAGGACCATTTACAATTTAGCAAAATTGTAAAGTGCAACTCTTTTAGATAATTACTGAGAGTCCACTGCAGTGGTTTTCTTGAGGTTGTGCAAAAAAACTATTGGACTTGTTTGCAAATTATCCTGAATAATTTATCAAATGATTAGACTAATACGGATGGTTCATGAGGCAAAATTCTGAATGCTGTTCGTAATGAGGAGATCTATCATATGATATGAATACCATGAACATGTCGAGCGACATACAATCATTTACGCTCTTGAAAATGTGATACTGCCCCCAGTGGCCAGTTTCTTTTAACTTTCAAAGTCAAACAGGCCCAATCAGTTTCATTGTGATCAGCCTCCGTTAACCCGGTCTAATGTGTGCACTAACCTCACTGGCTGATGGCGGCCAAGATACACAAACGTGTTCACAGACAAGACTGGAACTTTGGACACAGACACATCATGTGAACTTTTAAGTCAATAGGACAAAAAGTCTTTGTCTTGTTATAGCACCACACTGTGGCCAGACTTTTCTGATTTTACGTATGTGCATCGAGTTTATGTAAATATCTCATTCAGGTGAAATGTAATAGATATCTTAAGGAAAGTCTCTTTGCGAAGTGAGTTGGAAGATAATTCCAGAGAGTTTGGTTACGGTCTGGAAAAAAGCTAATATAGCCAAAAATATTGCCGTGGTGGTGACTGAATCAGTCAAATGCGCTGTGTTCATCACTGAGACGAGCCTTGGTGATGTTGTAGACAGGGTGGACACTACCATCCCTCCACGTTTTAGGTCTCCAAGCCTTATGGTTTGTTCTGCCTGATCTATTTTAGGTCAGAATAGTGATCTTTGAAAACCTTAACAATTACAACAGGTGCTTGAAACCCTGATTATGCTTCCTCTTATACCCAGATGTTTCAAGACAGTTGGTGGAGGCAATATCTAGAAAAATAGCTTGATTTTTAGTAGCTGTCTGCATATTTAGTGCTTGTTTTATATCTGCAACTTGTTTTCTAATAAAACCAACCTCTCTATAACACACTCTTTGACTGGGTGACCTGATTTCCTGTCACAGAAGAAAGAGTGGACAACTATTTCAAGGCTGCCCAGTAAACTCCCTGAACACAAAAGATCAGCATCAATCACTACAGTAATTACAATCCAACAGCTTCTGATCTCATAGCAAACGTCAGAAAGCAGAAGACTCCAACAAAACCCAGTCAAGGCTGATGAAGGCAATTAAGATTCAGCCCTGATAGGAACTGACATTTAAAACACCTCAGGGAAAATAGAGTCTTCCATCATCAAACAGAGGCATTTCACAGCTGAGCAAAATGACTAGCTAATACTGAAAACCAACAAGAAAAGCCCTGATGTGCAGTTTTTTGAGCGGAGTTTAGAGATATTACAATTTGGCAACTGATAAAAAGAAACAACCGTACTAGAAAAGGTTACTCGCACATCTGAAAGACATTCATCATTCTTAGCAACAAAAGCATAAAGAAAGATTGTTAATATGAATCCTTTTAAGCACTGATAGATGAAGCCGTCTCCAAGGGCAACCTCTCTAACCCATTCAACCTGAGAAGTGATTTATTTTGTTCTTTAAGTGTAAATTCATTCATTACAATAAGATAACTGAAAATAAGAGCACGTAAAATTGACCGAATCACACTGAAACATATATATATATATATATATATATATATATATATATATATATATATTGAAGACATACATGTACATTTCTTTGTACCTTTTTCCCCAAAGATCCATCTTTTATGCATGCTGGTGGTAAAAAAGATGGGTGCCTGGGTGGCACACATGAGGAAGTCTGTGATAGCAAGGTTTATTATGAACAAGTTGGCAGGTGTCCTCAGGGTCCGACTCCTACACACACACACACACACACACACACACACACACACAAAACAATCATTAGTTAATTTATATATCAGCATATCAGAATATCAGCATCAGTTCAAAATTTGTTACACCTAAGAATGCTGAGCACCAATCCACTGGCCTTCTTTTGATAACGAATAGCAAATATTTCCTACAATTTTCAGAAGTGTTCAGCTTCCTTTTTCCCTCACCTGCTAAATGCATAGATGACCAGGAAGTTGCCCAACATGCCAGTAATGCCAACAGCAAGGATGACCGCACCAATAGTGTAATGAGCATGATCAGGCACGTCCACTGTTGGGAAAGGGTAAACGGATTCTTCCACCATGGCAACCTTGAAGACACAGGAGCGCACATTAATTAATAGCTCAGATGAAAAGCAGCACTTGCTGTTTAGTAATGACCTTTGCATCAAAGTGTGTCCAATCTGTTTAAGAAACACCATTAAGCCTGGACTCACACCACATCATTAATTCATTATACGGGAGGGGAGAAGAAATATAAACAATACAGACATACTGCAGATGTTGGACTGAATTGAACAGATTTTCATCATTAATTTTTAGACAGATCTCACAATTTAGTTTCTCCAGTTGTGGCTTCCAAATGGGAATTTGCACTATATTACAAAGTACTGAAAATAGTGTTTATATTCATATGTAATCTGTTTTCTCAAACAATAGGCATTGGATATGTTTTCATTCTATTATATATTTGCAGTAAACCATTATTTATTCACTAGAACAACACAGCCATTTTTAAGGTCTGGCTGCAGTCTATACTATTTGATTGATTTCTTGACAATGTATGAAAATTCTGTATACTTGCAGTCAAATCCAATTATTTGCAGTCTGTTTTCTTGCACATTTCAATCTCAGAGGGATTTAAACAGGCCTAAATGACAGCGAGCTTGCATTTCTTTATGCTTTTCATTGCAGATTCATGTCTAAATCAGGACAAGTAATCTGCACATAAAAATATCTGTTTCTGTCTTGTGCGTATTGAAAGACTAACAGAAATAATCTAGAGTGTGAATTTGTATAGCCGAATTCTTTGAATAAACTCTGAAAACGACAGATCAATTAGATCAGCAATATCAATGTTAATCTAACATTGTCTCTTTGAGTAAATCCTTTTAAATAAACTGAAATTGATATGATAATTAAGAAATCCTGCTATGGCAAAGGGATTGTTTTTGTTGGCATAATCTCTCACAACAATCTATTCAATATTCTGTGAAGTTATTGCATGCTTTCTTCCAGCACCAGACAGCACGGTACCGAAGAATCTGGTCAGAAAGTTTTTAAAATAAATATAAAAGTCAGATTTATTTTTTGCTTGGCACGATACAGTGTAAAAAGGAATTTTAAAAAAGTCCAATCGTGATCAAATGCAAACATTTCCCCCTTTTTTTTTTAGTTATTTGTTGACTGCAATTTCCTCAGGAAAAGCTTTAATGAAAAGACCTTTAAGTGCCAAGGCTGTGGGCAAATGAGATGACTGAATACAGGACAAGCACTGCCGGAAAAGTCATTTCAAGGCAGATGAGTGTAACCATGTGGTCACGATGGAGGAAATATGACAAAGCAGATTCAGTCAATGCCTTCGGTGCGTGTCAAGTGATGAAGCGGAGACAACTCTTTACCAACAAACTGTCAAAATCATCATATTTGTTACGTAAAACACAGAGTCAGCTATAACACAAGCATGCATTTTTTTTCTGGGTCATGTCTTGTTTTGAGTAGATGTGTTCATGTTCTCGAGGATGTCACGCAGTCTGTTTAATTTCTCCTGAGCGTGCGATGGGTTTGAGCCAAAATGGGCTTGCTTGGACACACAGCCTCTGACGTCAACAAAACACAACACGTGGGAAACGTTTCTCCCCTCTTTTTAATCTTTTGATGTATTTTGCTGTCCTGACTATGATTATATATGCATATTTATTTTTCATTTAGAGCCAGTAATTTTCCTTAATTAAAACAAGCAACCCGATGAGAACTACTGTGCAGACAAATATTTTTTTGTTTCTTTGCTTCTTCCAAGGACGGCAAAGAATATTTTGAACTCAAGATAAAAAAAATCACGTTCAAATAAAGATTAAAACTTTCGAAACATGGTTCCCTTCACAAACATCCAAATGAAATCATGTTTCTCGTGAACCTCAACAGACACGGGCCATTTTGTGTCATCAAAACATTTGTTAAACCACTTCCATCTTGAGCTCAACTGGCCAATTTATTTGTTCTGAGGGTTTCTGAAAATATAACGGTAGCCATTGCTGTGTGTTTTCATTCATTACTTCAGAGTTTGGGGTCAAATGAAGATCTAAGCCATGAAAAACTTTGAGGGCTGAGATAAGACTGTCTTATTTCTCCGGAATGAGAAGGATTTTAATGAAATAGATACCGTTTGAGTCCCACATCTGTTTTTCACTCCGAATAATATGACAGTAACTGTGTTAAGACGTTTCGGTGGGATTTTTGAAGATGTTTCAAAGTGAACCAGCCTCTTCAAAACCATGTAGTTATTCTGCAGAAGAAAGTTGGTTTAAAGGTATTTTTAATTTACTGCAGATGGGAATAACTCATCACGAAAACATTTGCTCTGGAACGCCACAAACAACAAAAAGATTGTTTTGACAATTTTTACCATTATGTTTCCAACTCCTGAGGACAAATACAACTCAATGTCATTGTAAATAGCTAGCATTACACAAATTATTTCCCAGAAAAGGAGCTTTTATTCAACTTTGAAATGTCAAACTACAGCTGAACATTAAAATGAAGTGTACAGTGTTTCTTATGTTAAATAATATTGATCATTTATAGTCATCTAATTCATTTTGAGCTCCGCAGTTCAGTTAAATTATGTAACAAGCCGAAGAGTAATTAATTTGAGGAAATCAGTAATTAGTGACCTGTACTGAGCAAATTATGAAGGAAAACAAGAGCAAGAGTCATGTACAATAACATTACAACTCTAGAGGACTTTAATAATCTGTCATGGCATTAAGATTATGTAAATTAAGGATATTTCAGCCAATAATGAAAATGTCATTAAGCTGCATAAATACTATAGAAATCAATGGCTACCATCAACTGTATGGTTTACCAACCTTCTTAAATATTGAGTAAATGACTACAGAATTATGACTATACTATATTATATTTGGTATGTAAAAATGTATGTTTTTTTCCTGATACATCATTACTGTTATTTAAAAAGAGAGAATTGAACATTTGTCTCTTTAGTGCACATTACTGCACATGATTACTATGTCCTTGATCCAAATAACTGAGATATGAATGTACTGTAATTCGCGGGATGTTCACAGCTGTCCTTCATATATGGATGGGTTCTCTTGCGCTCCAGATGCTACTGCGCTTGTTTGACCGCATTACCGTGATTACTTAGCTCGGTTAGAAAGCAAAGCTGCCTGATCTCGGCTGAACACACACACACTGCCAATACTTTCCACTCTTTCATCTGCAACAGTTTTTCCTCTACACTACCCAGAGATGCTTCCACTGCGTTCCGTTTTTATTCTCAAATTAGAGAGAACGCTGCATTTCTAGGAGAAACACTGCCGGAGTTGGCAGATAATCTCGTTTTGGTCGTTACACAATATATTGGGCTTTTCAGTTCTAAATAATCAGCCGGTTATCGTGTTTTTTTAACGGTGAATGAATTCCTACGAGTCAAAGTTTTCACAATAATAACAGTTTTCATCATAGTAAACATTTCTACACGCACGCAAATTGATATTAAGCACAAGATCCCAAACTCGACAAACTCTCCTGAAGTGAACCGTCCTACATCTACAAAACAGTCCATGCTTTTTGTCTCTGCTCGCAGATCACATTATTTTAATCAACAGGAGGAAAAGAACACACGGAGAGGTCAATATGTGAGCATGGACCTGAATATGATTATATCATAATCGCATGATTATCGTGCATATTTTTTATCCTAATCCCTCACGGTCAGTGAAGCTGATTTTCCTAGAGGTTTGTTGTCGTCAGTTTGAGACAAATGCGTAAGATGATGCTAAACACCCATTAAAGTTATTGATAGACTCTGGCTTGGAAATATGTGCATATTATCAGCCTGTCACTGGGTTTCTGGGTCACATTTTATTACTGACGGGTCACACGCACATATGAGCGTGTGTGATTTAGGTAAATTTGGTTCATCCCCTTATAAATCACACCTGCCCCCCAAAAATGGATCATCCTACATAAAGCCTCAGAATTACATAAAATATTTTCAGATAGCTAAAATTGTAAATGGTTACAGTAACAGCTTTGGGGCCCTTTTAAAGGTCCCCCAGACTCCATCCAAATACAGATTCAGGACATAAACACAGCACCCCCCACTGTTCATTTTGTGCTAAAACATTTTAGAAACAGAGATTAGGTCAATAACAGAATCCGATTAATTTGTAGATTGATTCCATTAAAAAAAAAAAAACAATCATTCAATCCCAGTTTAAGTCATAATTTCATGAAAATCATATGATTCTGTCAAATCAATGACCGTCATAATTTTCTCATACCTTTTAACTTAGTTTTCCCATCTAATTTACTAACGAAGACATGCTTTCAAAAGCATTTTATGAATCCTTATTATAACACACTTTTATTTACTGGTTAAACGAAGGCCTGTACAAATCTAAAACACTTTGCGTCGTGTGGGCAGAGACACCCATCGGTACAGTAGCAGCCACTTGGTTTAATGATGGGAAGAAAGAGACATCAACAAGCAACATGTAAAATAAAGCATAAACAGCCCCAAGACATGCCCAATTAGCATAAATATGTAATTCAGTGGTACTCCTCTGCGGCACTGACATGCCTTTACAAATCCTCTCATAGCTCAGGGTTTAATAATTATCTCAACAGTGAAAACCCCAAGGACTTAACCTCACAAATACATCTTCAGGCTCAAAGCAAAGACTCCAGCCATATATGGTAAAACTAGGTGATTGATAGCGAAGGACAGTTTCAGTCATCTGTGTTTAAGAATTGAGATTTCACAAGAAAAAAATGCAATGCACCTGACCTGACTTGTAGGTATGAATTTAAGACATTTAAAACTAAATTGTTCATACACATTTTATCAGAATAGCTTAATTCATGCAAAGGTGTGAATGAAATGTCAAAATCTTTGGCTTTTGGCAAAATCCCTTCTGATGCATCCTGTTTTTCCTATAGTTTATTTCCAGTCTAGGGATTAGCAGATGGTGGGGACTAAATCAAGCTGTTAAGACCGGTAGACTTAAAAAAAAAAAAAAAGGCACTTTAGACCAGTGATAAACCAGCTATCATAACACTGGTTATGTTCACACCCATGATAGATTTTCCAGTAAAACACATTTGCCTCTTATAAATAAATTTCCTCACTGCAATATTTAAACTGAAGCAAAAAAAGTGATCCCTGTCTACTTACTCCCACTTCACCTGAAAAAAAAGGATGAAAAGTTTACATTGTTTAAATGTCGCTCAGAATTGATATTAAAATTGTTTTTAAATTTAAGAAGGCTGTAGCATCAAGAGAGAAATATGAAAGACTGAGGATACTCATTCAAAATCCTCCAAGTAGCTGCCCCACTTTAGATCAACATAATTACGCAGAGTTGAACTTTTTAAGCATCCTTACATTGCACGTATGTTTGGTCCAAACTATTCGTTCTGTCTAATCACAATCACAACAATATAGGCTATCCAGCATCTCTACATTGCAAGCGTATCAGCGTGCTGATCATGCAAAAATCTATTTAAACATTTTGCATATCTTCACAGAACATCTGCAAAAGAAAAGATGAAAATGACCGAAAGGAATATCTAGTTGGACTCACAGATGTGGTCGTGGGGGGTAAGTCAACCAGCCTGTACGCGCTCATCACGGAGTTGTTCCACGAGGAGAGGCTCTCCACGATGCGCGTGCAGTTCGGGTCCAGCGTCGGACAGGAGATGCCCTTCCTCACCGAGCGCGCAGCGCCGCTCATCACTCGCGTAACGGACGGAGAGCCGCGCGCCAGAACACTTCCCAGCCGGAGATTAGAGAGAGGACTGCAGAGATGTCAGGTTCCGTTCAGTCTGCGAGCTCGTGGCAGGAAAAAAAAAACTGTGTCAGCGCGCGCCGTAGTAGCCCTGTGACAGGCTCGCACACCTTTATATCATACGCGCGCAAAGACGATTGTTATGAAATTAGAGCAGCATAGTGACACGAGCTTACATACTCCGAGTAGACAACTGTTCGAGTGGGATAAAGGGTGCCAATGTGACCAAACACGGGGTTAAATGATCATTTTTGTGTCCATTTCTACACCAAATTAATATGAAACAAAGATGTGGTTTCTTACAGGCATACTTGAGATCTCTGTGGGGAGATTGCTATTTTGCTTTATTTCATAATAATTGTTTTCGTAAAAATAATAAACTTCATAAAAACGCTTTAGGGCGAACTTAATTTAACGCAATCGTAATTAACACGCGATGCAGGCCTACTAGTTTAAAGTAGTGGTATATCACACCGCTCCACAAACGTGTTTTAACATAAAAACATCATAAACTGTGAGAATGCAGTATTTGCAGTATTTGTCAATGTTTATGTCCTTCCAAACTTTCTGTGGAACATGTAAATGATATTTTGAAGAAGTGAGCGATGACTTCCCAAACTCCAAAGTCAAACAAAATCAGTGGGAATTGAATGTTTGGTCAAGGCATACATTTTTGGAACAACATGTGGATGTGTATGATGACGAACTGTCATTTTTGGGCTATTCCTTTAACATTAATAGGCCAAAAGAACATTTAAAACCTTCGGAAGAGATGTGGAAGACACACAGACATTGTGATCTCCAGTTCAGAGCATGACAAATTGTCTCAGCTTGATTTTAGTACAGATGCCTGGCTGGTCGCTCACACACACCTGAACCTACAAGCAGGTAAATGGCAGTTCAACAGACCCTTATCGGTCAACACGACCCCTTCAGGGGTCAAACCACTTTCCTCCGAATCATTCTTACTGATAAGCAAGAATCAGTCACATTTTGAGCTGTAGTTCACTGAATGCAGGATATCAATCTTGGCAAAAGATCTTCAGCTTCTGAAGTCTGAATGTATATCTCCTTTTAAAATCTAAACACGTGCAATATTTTACTATACTCCTAACTTGAACAAAAAGTATGCAATTCGATAAGGTCGATATTTATACTACTAAAATAAACATAATCAAATTATGACCTGTGAATCTATGCAATAAGAAAGAGGTCAGAAGCTTATTAACGTTGGCAGTTGCGTCACTGAATTGCATCTCTACACAAAACCAGACTACCATCTGTGATTAAGCTTCTCTCCTGACCGAACAAAATGTGGCTTGAAGAAATAAATACTCATGAATACTAACTGTAAATAGTCCCAAAATAGCATATGAAACACAAAACAATTTTTCTTACTTGCAGAAGCACACAGCATCTCCTAAGCTGCTACAATTAGCTAAGCAGTGATGAACAAGATCCCACCGTCTCACTGTTCACTTTAAAAATAATTATACATATTTTAACTGCCCATATAGACGCATAAAGCACAGTCAAAATGGGAATAAAACATCATACATAATAAGTAATTGCAATCCATTGGTGGCATATTAACAGTAAAGGCATAAATGTAATACGGCACCAGATCAGACAAGCACTCACATCAGTGAAACATTCACAGTCTCATCACATATTCACAATAATCTCATTTATCTGATGACACACGGACAGACGTAAGGAGCCAGACTTCATACGACAAGGATTAGGGCAAGACTACTTCTATCACACAACAGAATGCTTATCTCAAGTCACTATAATGTCAGAATCAATATATCTGAGGAATTACTAAATGTACATTGTAGTGTTAAGTTATGCGGCATAATAACGTTGAATGGATTCAGGGACGTACTTTCATGTGATACACTGCAGGGCATTATTATGACTTATGATCACGAGTGTAAATATATATTATATACTTACTTTTCATAGATATAAAAAGATTCCAAGCACCGTCGCACATTCAACAATTCAATGCTGCCTTTCACGCGATCCTTGAAAGATATAATGGATGATTCTCAACGGACTCCAAGTGTTACGTGTACGGGTTTGAGCTAGCGCACAGAGATATTTAGACACACAATCATCACTGGCAGACACATCACAAGCATGTGAATATTAAAGGTATGTGTCATCCATAATCAGATTCTATGAAACACAAAAATACATATTTTAAAAAAATGCTTAAATGGACAAAAAAAACCCACAGACACTTATTCTTTTATGTTCCATGAAGCATACATTTTCAGGAGTAAACAATGACAAAAAATTTTGGGGAGAGAGAGAGAGAGAGAGAGAGAGAGAGAGAGAGAGAGAGAGAGAGAGAGAGAGAGAGAGAGAGAGAGAGAGAGAGAGAGAGAGAGAGAAGAGAGAGAGAGAGAGAGAGAGAGAGAGAGAGAGAGAGAGAGAGAGAGAGAGAGAGAGAGAGAGAGAGAGAGAGAGAGAGAGAGAGAGAGAGAGCTAAATGTGAGTAGTCAGTGTTTACAGAAATAGTTTGTAAACAAAGTTACAGGAAGGACACTAAACATGGTATTGTATCAGGCATGATTGGAAAGTGACATGTTATCAGCAGTATGTCTACTCTTTACAATACTGCACAAAGAAAAAAAAAGAAAGAAGACAAAACAGCGCTAGCTTGAATGAAAACCAAGGGGAAAAAAGTGAAAAGATGGAAACAACAAACACATTGAGCTGGTCAGGGTCAGTTGGCATTGGTAAATTTTTTCTTGAGCAGATGATGTGACAGTCAAGCAGACTCTGGAGCACCAAGGGGTCCAAGGCTGGTCTTTAATGTGTGTGTCATGTACATGCATACATTTATACATAATCCAATCTGTCAGTTGTCTTTAGCGCGCCCCTCACAGGGTAACGCAGGGCATTAGATCTCTGACTAAATTTTGTCTGCATGTGTTCAGCAATTAGAGCATAAAGCTTACAAAAAGTTTTTAAAATATTAATACCAGGACTAAATTTACACTTACGTGAGCTTGAAGTGAGCCCCTGATGTTTTCCTACAAATTCTACAAATGTCCCTGATTATAAACAAACAAAACTAGATGTGTCGATATAATGTATCTGTGCATTTAATGTACGTAAATCAAGCAAAAGAAACTTCCATAACCTCTCACTGCTCCTAAATAAACATATAGCTTTAGGTAAAATTGAATTTTACAACATTGTAGGAAATATTTTTAGCGCATCAAAAATCAGGCTTATTAACGTACCAGCAGGCAAGCTAATCCAGCGCAAACTAGTGCATTAAAATTAGTATTTGAGCTTCATAATTTAATACAAAATCGGTGTAACGTTGGTTTGGGTACGACCCTGTGTCTGTAACATGAGGCAGAGTCTCTCGGAAGTAAAGATGTCAACGTCAAATAGCAAAGGCTCTGAAAAAGCTCATCATCTGCAGCACAACATTTACCATGCACTTACTACAGCATGTCTTCACTGTAGAAGAGTCCTGCCTGCGGTCCAGATCTTTTGGCACAAACCGCTCAGCTGGCTCGTGGGATTCAAAATTCTCTTAGTTTTCATTATATCCAAATTTAAAAAGCGTCCCAACATCTCTGGTATCACAGATCTTTAGAATTCACTCAGCAAAAGATAACTGGCTTACGGTAAAACATGCCTATTAGTCCACAAAGACGGAAAAATATCCAAGCATCTTTTGGAGTAATCTGATTTAAAACGAAATAATATACTGCAGACGTGATGCTCCACGAACGTTTAAGCAGATTTGAACAGTTTAGTAACAACTTCTCTCATCAGGCACTTTTAAAAATACACATTTTTTTCACAGCCATTGCAATAAAAGATCAATTTTTCTGCCAAAGGAACTTCAAGGGAAAGGTTCCTGAAAGAACCATACATTTAAGGACATATTACTATAACCACTGATTCTAACAAAGAACTTTTATTTTTAAGAGTGTGTGGACCAAAAATAATTTAAGGCTTTTTTTTTTTAATTCCTAGACCGACGAAATGTGACTTTCATGGTCGCTGCAGCAGATTCAAGTGTATACTTCGCATCTTATCGGCAGCTTGAAGACTTCTCATGCCGATTAGATTAATGCTCATTAAATCTTTATAAGTAATTCCAAATGGAAAGCTTTCAGAACAAAAATCCATTATGCAAAGCAAAGTACAGTGATTTAAAAAAACCAACATATCCCCTTATTCCCTTCAGGTTTTTGAAAGCACATAACTCCCCTGCTGACGATCAAACCATTTGCACGGTCTTTTCACAGATTACGATAAAACATGGCTTTTTTGCTTTTGCACGTCTTTGGAGTTTAGCTGCACAGCAGTTCCAGGGACGCTACGGCAAACGAGAGATTACAGCGACCGTGTCCGGTACTCCAACGGTTTGCGTCTCCATACTTCTTAAGAGATCAGTGTCTCGCTGATGGATCAGAAAGACATCAGACCAGTGTCAGGTGATCCCCCAGCATGAGATATGCCCTAAGAATGACCCACTTACATCTATGTTTTCAGATGAATGGACAAGACATCGTTGCTGAGAGATATTGACCCACGCTTGGCTGGTTTGGTGGATCGATGGCTCCACATCAATGCATCTTCATATCTGCAGCTTAACAACAAGGATTCAAAACAACATTATAAATAAGCATAGTCAGGAAGCACAGCTGGCGTTTGTTTGTAACAGTGTAAATTACATCTATTTGACTGACAGCATCTTACAAAATGAAAATCAAGAGAACGCAGAATATTGGACTGAACCCTGAGCTTTACACTTTGAGAACATTTATGCTACTTTCTTACCAAAGACTTATAGAGAGAACACAAAGAGCACAGATACGTTCTCACAGCAGGTAGATTATAAAAAAGCGTGAAACCTTTCAATGCTACATTAATTTATAAATCACAAATGGAGATGAAACGAAAATGCAGCAGTGGACTGATTTAAAAAAAAGCATACACAAAGGATGACAATTATAACGCCAATGACAACGATATAGTTTTAAAAATCGATAGTCTCACACAATTCCTTTCAAACCTTTTTTTCCCCCCAGCTGATGAACGTTAAAAACATCGAAAGCCAACTAGGCTTTCACTTTTAAAAAGTTCGCGCATTTAAAGCGGCAGGCCACATCATTGCAGCGCATTCAAAACAAACATAACTTTTATCTCGTGTTGGCGTGGAGGCTAATATAGTTATCGTTCACGGTGAGACTCGAACAATACCTCGCGTTGCATCCCGAGGTAAAACGGCGTGCCTGCACGGCTGTTTTTCAACAAAGAGCCAGCGTTTCTCTGAAGCGCTCTGTCCTTCATCCGCAGATGCTGCTTTGACCCAAGATTTTCTTTCTGCGAATCTGCAAGAAAGAAACTAAAGACCTTTTGCTCCTTTCTTTCCAGACAGCACAAATCAATTCACAGCAAACTGAATTGTCAGTCGTCACTCTGGCCTCTCGAATGTTATTTGCAATTGACTTGCAGACCACTTCGTCATTTTTGTGACATTGGTTAACACAAAACTAGTACAATCATAGAGCAACAACACAGTAATGTAAGCTCCGTCCTTACGTGCAGGTCACGGACTCATCTTTACATCAGCTTCATTTTATTATTATTATTATTATTATTATTATTATTATTATTATTATTATTCAGGAGCCCAATTACTTTATTGACTCATGTCTTTCTTTTGCTTTTTACGTACTGACGCACCTCCCTTCCATATAAGGCTAGCATTCTATCAACATTCCAACCTATCTTTTCTTGTTGCTAAGAAACTGAAACAACCTCATTAGTGTTATGTTACGCGGAAAAAAAATAATAATAAAAAAAATAAAAACTGTAATCCTAATGCGATTGTTCCTTTTTGAAGCACAAATGAAATCTTTAGAGGAGGTTGTTAACAAACGTTGTTAATGCTGGATAGCAGGAAAATCTAAATTAGCATATTAATAATGGCACGTGAACACACAGACATCAGTTTTTCCTATCATACCAACATTCTTGTGACTCTGATGCTATTATAAATCACTGCCTTGTTTCACATCATGTCAGAGATTTAAGCAAAACCAAATCATTTTAGAGTATGTGTGTTGGCTTTTTTTTTTCACCAGACAAACATAGCTAAATAAATGCATTTTAAAAATCTATAGAAAGAGACTAATTTACAGGTTAAATTTAGCTGAAAAGACGTGCAAATGAACAATCATTCATATACAGTTCGAATCAAACTAACTAGAGAAAGACAACCAGAAGAAAAAGGTGCAGCGTTCTGCTCCAGACTGGAGCTCAATATAACTTTATTGCAAAAATACAAGTTTGATTTCTAGCACAGCATTTACAACAAATCTGAATCCGTCTGTACTTAAGGTCAAAGACTGAATATCTGTACACACTTATATATACAGCCTTGCTTTTTTGCCATATCTGTTTGTATTTTAACTCTGAAAAAAAGAAGGAAGGGTAAATCAGTCACAGATCCCTGTTATGTCAATAATTACGCCAGGGCAGTGTTACACTGCATATTGGCCAAAAGAAAAAGGAAAAAAACAAAAGAAAAGCTTCAGATAATTCGCCCAGTGGGAATTCAACTCAGAGGCACTCCGATTCACTATAAGGTCCTGATTTATGAAACCATAATACATGCAAAACTGTTCTGGTGAAATAAAAATAGGAGAGCATGTGATCAGTTGAGGTATTTGACATGCTCTAAAATGCATGAAAAAAAAAGTTTGGCCCTGTTTCAATATAAACTACTCTCAGAGTTCACTAGGATGAGTAGGTAACACTTTGATTTCCATGAAATGGCACATTGCACCATCAAACTCAGCTAAAAGCTGTCAACACTTTCAATGTTTCAGACTTAGACTAATTAACCATCTCAAGCCACAAGCTCCTCCTAAACAGCGTTCAAGATATTAAATAAAACAAATATAACCAAAAAAAAGCATTCATTCTCCAGTGGGGAAAACTGAAATCATCTCAACTGAAAACAGCGGTTCTTGAATTTAGCACTATTATAATAAGCATTATTATATGACTGAAAATTTATAAAATGGACACCGGCACCCAGTTACGTTGCCTTTCACAAACCAAGGCACTGCAGAATGTTCTGTCCTTCTGTTCTCGTTCTCTTAAGTCTTTAAAACAGCCTGAAAAAATTTTGCACTTAACAGTTAAATGTAAGATATACTGTATAAACCAAAAAGTTAAACTGCTGCTACTACAAAATATTCCAAATAAAAAGTTCACAACAGGTGTCAATGCTACTATCTGGCAGAACAATACTGTACACAAAAATATCGACAAATGCCAATGAGGTTGTTGAAAGTTGACTGTCGGTACCTGATGTACCTCCGATTACTTGCACACACTGACATTACAGCCCTCTAAATGAAGTAGTTGCACATAAACAGTTTTCCCATAAAAATGGGAGAAGTTACAACAGAGGAACGCTTCTAACTTAACACTTCTGAAGTGCACTAAACTTGAGTTAACATAGTTAAATTACAATCACAGAACTAAGTAAGGTTAGCTTGGAATGCTAATTGGAAACTAAAGCATATTTGTGCATATACGGAGCAGACACTATATCAGCAGGCAAAGTTTGTCAGTCTTGGCGTTTTTGTGTTTGCATCAGTGAAGATGCAGCGGCCCACGCAGCGAAGTGCTCTGTTCTTCAAAGCCAACGGTGGCCAATTAAATTGAACTTAAATCTGCAGAAGTGAATTATCAGTGGAAATGTTCAAAAGCGCAGGGAGTGGACGTCCTCCTTCTAGCATTTAAATGCAGGCAGCTGCGTTTAAAATATGCTTTCGGAAAATGACCACTCCGCATTTACATACAGCACGAGCCAAACATCATTGTCTTTCACTTTAGCCGAAGCAGCTAACAAGAGCTTTCTGCTTTTTGCTGTGTGAAGAGCTTCACAGAATTGGCATGGCCTCTCGCATTTACTTCCAAGTCAGAGAATGAGCGCATTGAAGGATGCGTTTCCTGCATGACTCAGCTGGTCATCCTGTAGTGGTTCATATGGGCTCTGCAGGTCTGGCAGCAGCTTCTAGTGGGCTCAGCTGGGTTCTGCTTGCACAACCCGCAGATATAAACAGGAGGGCCACGGGATGTCCCACCACGTGGTTCTGTCCTTGGGAAGACATGGGCGTCCCTAGCAGCCCTCCAGTCCCTCTCGGGGGGCATATCGAGGCGGAGTGGTTGGGCTGGCGGCTCTAGGTGTGGGTGATGATGGCTGGAGTGCTGTGGGATTGGGGTGGCTGATGTGGATTGTTGGTGGGGCTGTCTGTAAAAGCCATCCATCATCCTGTTTGATGCCGTAGTGCGGCGAGGGTGGGATAGTGTGGCGTAGGCTGCGTCTGGGTAGTTCCGGGGACCTAAGCCCACTGGGGGTCCCGGCCTCACTTGGTGCACAGGGGGCCCAGATGAAACCGACCGACGGGGGGCCCGTGGAAGGGTGCCGTAGCTCATTGCGACATTGTGGTAGTTTTCACGGGAGAAAGTTTCACCCCTGTCAAGCACAGCCAGAAACTTGTTGGCCTTTTGGCAGTCTCCTGCAGAGAGGAGTGAAGAACATTAGAAAAGTTGTTTTTAGCAGTGATGCATCCTGTGTAGGGCTGCATGATTAATTATATCTTGACAATAGCTTGTGACAAATCACAAAGACTGCCATTTGATAATGAATATGGACATAAATAGCTTTTGCTTTTTTCAAAAAATTATATATATATATATATATATATATATATATATATATATATATATATATATATATATATATATATATATATATATATATATATGGTGATTATTAAAACACACACACATATGTTTTATTATTTTTTGGTTTGAACTGTGCAACAAGCACAGAAAACCTGGAGCTAAAATAGGAATAAAAACATTTGAGAGGCATTTATGAGAAAAATGCTACTAGGTTTTTTGTCCAGCCCTTATGCAAGGTCACAAAATTGTTAAATAGATAAACTGAATAGATCTTGCCAGATGAATCATCAACTTCAATGGCATTTTAGGTCCTTTGAGTAGTTTAACGGCAAAAGTGTTAAAACACAAGATCACAGACAACAACACAGATGGCAGCCTCTTGCAGACAGAGAAAAAAAGCATCTGTGTCCGCAGCATGAAGGCTGAAAGTGTGGGTGGGGTGAGATGGTTACCTTTTTGTCCATGAGAGGGCCTCAGTGTCTGCTGGTGCATGTGTGATGGAGGGGCGGGGTGGTTGCGGTGGCTTGGGTGAAGGTACTGGGGCTGCGGTTCGTGAGGGAACATAGGAGGATTGTGGGAAGGAGGGGGTAAAACATGCAAGGAGGTGCTGGAGCGACGTGTGGGGAAATGCACGTTCACATGCTTGGGCATCCTGGAGACATGGGGCTCCTTTATGAAAGAAATAAAAAAAAAAGGAATGAAAAGATGAGAGAGGAGGAGACATAAAAAAATAATAGTTCCATGACAAGAACAGAAATGACAAACACACACATAAACCATTGGTAATTAAGGAACAGATGAACAAAGGACATATAAATAAATGATAAAAATGAAAACTTAAGCTATACTTTAGTGGTTTTCAAACTGGAGTCTGACAAGCACTGATGTCCATGAAGAGATTCCAAGAGATCTGCGAGATGACTGGCTGATTAAAAAAATAAATAACCGAAAAAGTAGTTTCGCAGCTGAAGTGATACGCTGCCTGAAACCACTACGTACTTAAGTCTTTGTCTTCTCCACAGCCACACCAGGTGGCAGTATTCCTCTTTCAAAGTGAGTTCACAAACATGTGACCAAGACCACACTGCCTAAAACCATGACGTAACATTGCATACACACTGAGAAAAGTGCTTGAAAGCTGATTTTGCAGCAAATTAAATGGTGCTAATGTATTCGGAGTGCATAATATGAGGTTTGAGTGTTTGACCGAGTGACTTTAAATTGTGAGACACCCACAAAGCTGCGAGATGGGGGTACATCAGTTCGTCCTCCAATGACAGTCCCACTCAGACTTCGAGCAATTCGTCGCAGGTTCTCGGCACTGTATGATTCATCCTCACCCGGTGGTGCATCATAAGCTGCAGCAGACACAGGCTGCACACACACACACACACACATAATGACACACAGCATTAGCATTTCACATCCCTATCAAATACTAAGACAGATGTACACGTTGTGTTATGACAATTATACACACATCTTATACATAATACTATAAATACTACTGAAATGCAGTTATGCCAACACACCCTCTGAAGTGATTTTGTGCTGTATGCTGGTGTCCTGTAGGCACTCCTCTCGATCTCTGCCGTGGGGGTTTTAGAACGACCAAGCGTGGCAGAGTATCCAGCGTTGTGCTTACGAGAAGCAGCGGGACCTAGAAGAACACTAAGTTTATACATCCTGGTTGCAGAAAGGAGATATATATAAAACACACACATACACTAGATATTTGGACCATTTGGAGAAGTGATATGGAACTGCAATGTGTAAAATAACTGCACACCTTAGAACGTTCAGAAGCCAATCAGATTGAAGTATTTAATGGCTCCATAGTGTGTGTGTATGTTAGGTATGTAATATCGTGATATCATGTTCTAAGAATGCAACGGCCACCACCAATGATTCCAGCATTTCACTAGATTTGTAGCAAGACCTGTTTTCACTGAAGCTTTCCTTCAAAATAAAAGTTTTGCTGTCATTTCCATTAGAATAAAACTTTAAAAGTGCAATATGAAAAGTTCAATATGAACTGACAGCTAGTTGTTTAAATGCAGTCTAAATTCAAAATTGCTTTCAAGTGTAAAAAAAATTGCAAAGTAGTATTTTACATACTGTAGTGTAAAGCAAAAATAATAAACCTATGAAATAAATTTTCATTCATTTTACAGAAGAATAAAAAAAATATATGGCTATTACTGGCTTTGTTATTATTAATAATAATTAAAAAAAAAAATTAAAATTTAACTTCATTGCAATAAATGTTGCATTGTGGACTTCATATAGTTATATTTTATTGTGAGGTTATTATTTTTAATACGTTATCAAATAACTGAAATTTACTGGGGGGGGATTTCAACAGTTATATGGAATCTCAGTGAGATCTTGCTCAAAATTACCTGATCTGTTGGCTAGCTGAGGGCTGGTTGCCTGTGGGGCTCTGGGCATGCTGGGAGCTTTCAAGCTCGCCTGATAAAGTGAGTCCAGCTCTGAAAGCTCCTCGCAGGGTGAGCCACGTCCGGACCGTGCACAATTCTGGGAGTTGTAGTATCGATTGACATTCTCTGCCCATCGCTCCACGGGCATAGGGCCGGCTGGAAGCTGATCCCGTGCAGGTGAAGACAGGGACGGAGGACAGGGAGACGAGGGAGAGCGGAGGTCTGCTGGAAAGTACGGGGAGGACTCCGTCACGGTAGGACGGCCATTAGGACGTTCCAGACTGCGACAGGACCAATTACGCGATGGTGATGGGAGTGATTTCTGACAGGCATCAAAAGCATTGCTGTGGGGGGTGTGGGTCAGGCCGTGGAGAGACTGAGGACGAGGTGGGTTTTGCAGTCCCTCCCCAGGTTTGGATTGATCAGAGACGGAAGGTGTTTGACGAGCACTGAAATGAGAAGGACTAGAGGGCGTATTGTGAGGAACCTCGCAGCCATTCACTGGGATCACAGGCACAGTGGCAGAACTGCGCATACTAGCAGTTTGTACAAGAGAGTTTGTGGTGGTTACAAAGTCTCTGGGGCCCCACGTGTGTGAATGTGGCCTATTCTCTGTCACAGCAAGAGGACTGGAATTGTCCCCTGCATTGTCCTGCTGCTGGCAAAGTGTATCTGTATAGTAAGAGGAGACAGGAGGGCCGGGGGCTTCAGAAATTGGTTTATTTGTAGATTGAGGTTTTGTGTGGAGAGGTGATGGTGGTCTTAATGCATCTTCTGAAACGGCCTTCTCATCCTCTTCTTTAACATTTGTCAGAAGTATTTGGACCGGGACAGACTGCTCACTAAATGCAGAACATGAAAAATAACAATGAGTTTCTGACAATAAATAATGTGAACCTACCTGAGTCGGTATCTTGAATCAGTTCTTGACAATGTCATGCAGTATACAGATTTGTTTCAGCCTCTCTAACAATGTTACCTGAGCAGCTCGTTGGAATATGATCTCTTACACTAACCCAATTTTTAATTCTTTAAAAGGAAGTATTGATCATTATTTTTAAGGCACAATGCATGTTTCCTCTTCCTGTGTGCAGGGCTCCTGGAGCGCACACACACATATATACACAACTGCAGCCAGCAGCAGGTACCTGAGAGGCTGTTTCTGTTCCTTCTCTTCCTCCTGTTGCTTCTGCTGCAGTTCCTGCTGCTGCTGCATGCGCTGCTGCAGACCTCGTGCTCTCCTCATGCACTTTTGCATCCTGCCCTGAGTGTTAGCGCTGCTCTCATGCAAGGTATGCCTGAGTTTAGCTACAACGCAAAAAACAAAACAAAACAAAAAAAGGGCAAAAGAAAAATGAAAGAGATGCAGAAAATAAAGAGCCGAGTCATGGGGCACATGCAAACACACTTTACAAAGAACTGAAATGAAAAGGGTTTTGAAGGGTCCTTAAATATGAGGAAGGGGTTGAGGGGAGGGTCACACAAATTGGAGGTGATGGGGAACCTAGTAAAATCCTTTACACAAATGTTAAATTCTCTCAAGCACAAAATGATTAAATTATAATGAAGTTGACTTAAATCAAAATGAATTGTAGTTCAGCCACTGAACTTAAAAAAAAGCAAATTATACGAGCCTAACATCTCTGTTTAATATGTTTAGAAATAATTACAGAACAAGAATTCTTTCCTCGTCATATGAGCTGCAATCTACTCAACCCTACAGAGGCTCTGGAAACCGTGAGGCAGGGGGGGAGTGAGGTGTAGGTAACACACAGGGGCCAGGCCATGGAAGGTGTGGGTGTGTGTGTGTGTGTGTGTGTGTGTGTGCGTGTGTATACCCCATAAGTGACAAAGCTCAGGGTATGGCATACAAAAGACTTAAAGACAGACTCAAAATGACATTGGTAAGCAAACGTCTTCTACGTCGACCGTAGACAGAAAAAGACAGAAAGCATTTTATTGACATTCATAAAAACAGAATCTAGTTCTTAGTCCTGGGGCTGGATTTATAATTAATGAAAGAAGTTGAGACGTTTTAGGAAATTCATAAGAATGTTTGAAAGCACAATACCAGAAAGAAAAATCTTAAGCTCTGAAACAATTTTTTAATATGTGGAGGCAGACTAAAGAGGTTTGCATGGGATGGTTTAGACAGGCTAGCTGACTGGATAAGTCCACAACAAAAAGAGACAACATATTGTTTGACCACTGTTTAAATGTAATAAATTAATATAAAATTTATTGGTGATAATATAAATAGGATTTGTTAAACAACTTTTATTTATTATCCAAGGGACATAGTGATTGACTAAAGTAGCTCTCTACTAGCACCAAACCTATTTAAAATACAGAGTAGACCTTAAGGCAAGACCTACATTCATTACAGTTACCATAGCACTAAGCCCAGGTTACACTTCTTTAGGGCTCCTGGTGGGTTTCTATGGTTACAGGCAAATCAGCCTGTATCGATATGACCTCACAGCCATAATCAAGAATATTCAGAAAAAGGAGGCATGTGGACCCAGGTATATGCAGATTTAAACCATGACACTACTATTGTCTAAAGGAAGACAATTAAAAAAAAAGTGTATCTGGTGTAGTACCAGTCTTTATATGGAACAGATACAAACAAACACAAACACAGATGTACAGACACACAAACATATAGCAGTAGTGATAGCAGGAGCAGGCTAAGGGCAGGAGTACTTACACATTGCTTCGTTAACCACAGACAGAGCGGCGGCCACCTCTCCTGCCTGTTCCAACCTCAGAGATTGGTCTAACAGAGACTCTGCCTCCAACACACACCTCTCAAAGCCTTCCCCTTTCCCTGCAGGTAACAAACATCATAGCACAGCGCTTTTCAGCAAGGAAACCAGCACACCTGCATTTCACATGCAGTCCCAAGCTCCAAAAGATAAGCCACAGCAGAAACCCAAGGAAATGCATCCGGAGACAGAGCCACTCCCTTCGCCCTTGCATGGCATGCTGATGCCTCACCTTGGTTCTGGAGCTCATCCAGATCCATGAACTTGCTGGGTCTGGGATTGAAGCCCATGGCTGCCTCTTTCTCCTTTTCCTTTCGCCTCTGTAACTCTTGCTCCTTGGCCCGGCGAGCTACTTCCTCCTGTAGCTCATCCAGTTCACTGCGGCCCTCACCTGCTACACACAAACAACATATTAAGGATTTACTGGATAATCTATTGCTGCATTTACACATTTAACCACATTTGTTTTTCTGCTGACACATCGGATA
Organism: Puntigrus tetrazona; assembly: GCF_018831695.1. Taxonomy (NCBI): domain Eukaryota; kingdom Metazoa; phylum Chordata; class Actinopteri; order Cypriniformes; family Cyprinidae; genus Puntigrus; species Puntigrus tetrazona. The sequence continues at coordinate 8,099,379 of NC_056711.1, read as the reverse complement.
CATATCAGACCTTTTTGAATGAGAGAGAGAGAGAGAGAGAGAGAGAGAGAGAGAGAGAGAAAGAGAGAGAGAAAAAGAGATCAAATGAACTTTTATCAATCAACTTTCAAACATCATCTAACCTGCATATAGCATTGCTTTTGTTAACTAAAACAAAATATATTAACAATAACTTTGATAAATTTATTGCTGAAATTAAATATACAAAAACATAACATTTTGACAAATATTTCAAAAAGTTTAAGCTGAAGTATACTACTACTGAATTTTTTGTTTATATATATATATAAAAACCATTGTATCTGATTCTCTTCTTAATTCTGAATCTTTCATCCTTGTCACATCGTTGAGACAGCTGTTGTCTAAACTGAATCAGACCAAAAGTACCTCCTAATAATACAAAAATTTTGCATGACGTCTGATCGATCCCTGCTGTCACATAAACCTGTTACATACACTAATACCTACTATTAATGTAAACACAGTCCTAAGCACATACAAATGGACAGAAGAACAAAAAACGTGTGCATGTCAAAATATTATATTTGTGCATTAAGCCTTACAGTGTGATATCAGCCTAAGAGGCACAAAGTTTGATACGCACAAAATTCTATATAACGAACAGTAGGCGGTGACCAAACACATCTATTCTGGTCACATGAAGAAGCACAAACAGATATAGCAGTTGATAGCTCTCCAGGGCAGACTCATGTTCCTCAGTTTACATAACAGATATACAAAGATAACATTTCACAGAAAGGAACAGGATGTATTTTCCAGCTGATTCTGCTCAATACTGCTTGCTTATTATATAAGGTCCATATACTGAAACAGCAAATAAAGCATGTGACACCTAGTTTAAACATGATTCACTCCGTAAGGTAAAGAACAGGTGAAATCGCCCACATGTTGACTGTATGACGACTATAAACACACAAGTTCATACTGTACACACCTAAACTCATGTGACTGCTGCCCTTGACTGATGCTTTGACATCCTGCAGCAGGGCACTGCTGCTCTTGGATTTGGTGACAGTCTTCCATGACGGGCTGACATCAGGTGGAGGCTTTTTCATTCCTGCCTCTTGTAAGCTGAAAAATGCAGAGAGACAGAACGATGAATAATGTGCTAACAAAGATCCTTATCAGCTCTGACGAGCTTTTTTCTATTATACCTGTGTGTGCCATTACTGGTGCCCTCGCTAACAGGCATGTCCAGGCTGACAGGGCTATTGCTGTTCCTCTCACTGCTCTCATAGCCACTCTCCATCCTCTGGATAAGCCGAGGGGGTTGCTCTGATCCTCGTCTCAGGGGTCCTGGTAGGTCTCGAAAGGTGGTGTGTTCCGATGATGCTGCCAAGACCCCCTGAGGCCCAGTGTCTTCAGACAAGAGAGCTCCTAACGGACTGTACCCGGCCTGCTTGCGGCGTTCCCTGCTAAAGATGCTGTCGATGTTGAGGGCCTCACGCCGAGGCTTCCAGGGCGGACGGTATCGCCCGCCAGAGGAGCTGGACTTGGACTCACTGCTGGTGCTGTCAGCTTCCCAGTCTCTGGCCTTAGTGATGGAGTCGGGTGGCCCGACGGAGCTCGAGGATGATGCGGAAAGCGGCCGGTTATGGATAATGTTGCTCATAGTTTCCTTAAAATCGCGAAGTCGACTGGAGCTAGGTTTAGGTAGGGAACGAGGTACCTGCTGCTCTTTTAAAGTCTCGCCTGTAGAAGAGAGGGAGAGGAAATCATTTTTTAAAAAAAAGAGGAAGGAGGAATGTTATTTTTACATAACCTAATATTACTGTACACAGCCAGTACAAGCAACAGTGATGACTAAAGCAGCTCGCATTTATTGTCCAACATGCTACTCGATCCACTAATGAGCTGTCAGAGCATCAATCAACTGACCACAGTTACGGATTATTAACCAGGTTTCCATTAAAGTAACACGGCGGTGTTTGCATTGTGGTATGGTGACAGCATTACATTGCTTAAGTGCATACCTTCACTGTGGTAGCCGGCAGACAACACCTCATCTGTTTTAGAGCAACGACTCCTTGAATCAACCCGGGCCTCAAATTTTCGTGGTCTGCTGGCACTTCGTTTCCGGTCCAAAACTCCTCCCTTTCTGTCTAAGACTCCATCTTTTCTGAGAGTGTGGCGCTGCAATTGATCGCTGTCTGGACCTTCATAAATGAGCAACAACCAAAGTCAATGTTTGAGCACTTTGTTTTACAGTATGTGTACTACAACCAAATGAGTGGAAACACAAGATACTTAGCATTTCCATATGCTTACTATGTATGTACTGGTGTAGTTAGTTAATGCACAAAATAAGTTAAGCAGTACTCTAGTTGGTGGGTACCAAGGTACCTGAATTGATGCTAGATGGTACATAGTAAGTATATAGAAACAGGACTGTAAAATAAAGTGGACATTAAACACATTTATTTGTAAGTACTACACATTTACCACGTGTATAGCAAGTACAGTATGTGTCTTGTTTGTTACCGGTGATGGAGATTTACCTCTAATCAAAGGACCGGCTTTACTGACGAGATGCACATGAATATATAGTACAATTCTTTTGCCCAGCCCTAACTGTAAAATAAAGTGCTATGGAGAAGTAGGAATACAGGTAGGCCAACAATAACATTGAACCGAGGCACTCAGAGACGCTCAAAACACTTAATCATGAGCTGCTCGTGTGTAATTGAAAACAGCGCTGTGCTTTATTCCAAAACACTCAAGCACATATTTCTTTAATTATATCAAAGCATTATCGACACAAAACATTTCAAATTAAGTTTACTTCTTTATAGATCAACTCAGTGGCAATATACCTAATATGGTGTCTCTGATTCTAGTGTGATTCTAGAGTGTGCAAACTGTCATACCTGTGGTTTCCAGGCTGCTGTGGGAGGCTGAGTCGTTGTCCGGGTTACAGATGACGGTTCCCTGGGAGTCAGAGGAGAAGTGGGAAGCCATAGACTCGTGGTGGGAGTGTGAATGCTTATAGCTGTAGCTGTCTGTGGAGGAGTCTGTCCGTGTGTCGCTGGAAATTGATGGCTCACGGCCTGACAAAACAAACACAAGATCAGATGTTTATAACTGAGGCCACCAACCAGGGAACCCATATTGCTTTAAAAATTAGATTACGGTATTTTCAGCCAAAACCTGTGACTGGGGAAAAAAAAGTTTTGAAAGGTGACAGGGCACCGCCAGGTAATCTAGGTGGATGTTTAGTCGGGTCAAAGGGGCCCATCCCAAATACCTATTTTGTTCTGGTCCCTAGATATAACTCAGATTATGATAATGTTTAAGTGGTCAGTTACTTTACTCCTTGCAATGAAAACCTGTAAATGTTTTTTACAATTATGAATTGCTGAATATTTTACTGTTAAAAAATGTCACATCACATGAACACATTTTATTAATACAGATTTTTATATATATTTTATATATATTATACATAATGCATGAAATGGATGATGTACTACTCAAGTCCATGTGGATCACATTATTTAAGTAGCATTAAGGTATGCTAGACTGATTTTTTTTTTTTTTTTTTTTTGTGTATTACCTTATGCACCATTTATTCATGACTACTGGCTATGTTTTATTGAGCAGGCCACTTATGATGAACTAATACCACCTGTATTAGTCATAGAGGTTATCTGTATATTTTAAATGTACAAAGCAGACTTTGGTAGTTCAAGTAGTGCAAATGGTAGTGCAAGTACCTGAATCTTCACTGTCGTAGTATGCTTTAGTGTAGTGATGTAGATCTAGACGAGAAGCCAAATCCTGAGCTGACACTGGTGTCCCCCTGGGGTCAGCATAGAGCAGCAACAGTGGCTGGTAATGTCCCTTTATACAGCGGGACACCACATCCTTCCACTTGGGCCCAATCTGTGAGACAGAAAATAAGAAGAAGATCGAGAGAGTTTAGTTTTTAAGTAGTTCAAATAGTACATTGGACAGATTTTCCAAAATTAATCCCTGAAATCCCAAACAAACATTACTCTCACCTAGTGAAAAACAAAACCAAAAACACTTAAAATGTCCTAGATACCCTGAATAACAAAGCAGCGACTGAAACACAAGCCCGACACGTTTCCGTCATTTTCACACCAATCTTACCCCCAAGACTCCAACTTTCCAGATAGACTTTCTCTACGCTTCCTCCATAAACAGACAGGATGCATGAGCGAGACGCAGTAACAGACAAGCGTGCACGAAAACGTGAAAGCGTGAGGACGGTCAGCTTTAGTGTGTGTGTGTGTGTGCGTGTGTGTTTGTTTGCGGTGGACTATCATGGCGGTTTCTGTCTGTAGGCCACACCCTGCCACTGTCCAGCTGGGGTTGTAAACAATAGTGGGATATCCTTGTTTTCAGAGGGCTTTTGTAGGAGCTCTGCGCAGCTCACGTGCAGGTCAGCATAGGCTTGCCAGAACCCACAGAAAAAGCTGCTTCGTTTGCAACTGTCTAGGATCCACAGCCCTGCTCGGCTATTATGAAGATAAAATTCTGCAAGTTTAGAACTAAGGGAATGACACACCACTCTGAGTGACATAACACACATTATTTGTTTTTCCGAGCAGCTTTAATACTTGCTGTAATTACACAGTAAATGTATCGTTGTAAAAAGTAGGGATGTACCAATATAATGGTACCACATCAATCATCAACCAATATCAGAGATTGGTGATAAAGCTGATAAAGAGCATTTAATTGAGCATTTCTTTGCTCTTTTTCTATCCAGGTGTCATACTATACATCATAAAATGTTTCATTTCTTTTTTATTTAGGTAAAACAGTATAGATTTTCATATTTAAATAAGTCACTGTAGCTCTATTTTGAGAGTATCAGCTGGATGGAAACTCTTTATGCTGTTCTGTGTCAGCTGAGACAGACGGATAGGTTTTCTATGTGTATTAGAGATGAAGAATTGCTGATTAAAGTGGTTATTTTTGTTTTCTTTGCATACAAAAAGTATTCTTGTTGCTTTACAAAATTCAGATTGAACCACTGATGGTACCTTTACAGTGGGACAGACAAAAGCCTACAGGGTTTTCATCCAAAGTATCTTAAATTGTATTTTAAAGATGATCTAAGCTCTTACAGGTCTGGAACGACACGTGCGGTAAGTGATTAATGACAAAATTATCATTTTGGGGTGGACCCTTTAATACATTACAATATATTTTATACTAAAATTCTGAATTTAGAATTTAAAATAGCTGAAATTTGTTTTCTATCTGATTTCCATTGTAATATATTTTATAATTTAATGTATAATTTCTATTCATGTGATGGAGTCTTTACTGTAGATACTGATCAATTTAATGCAGGGGTCATCAAACTTGATCCCGGAGGGCTGGTGTTCTGCAGAGTTTAGCTCAAACTTGCCTCAACACACCTGCCTGGAAGTTCCAAGTATAACAGACCTTAATTAGCTACTCCAAGTGTGTTTGATTAGGGTTGGAGGTAAATTCTGCAGGTAACTAGCACTCCAGATTTAATGCATCCATGTTGAATAGAACTATAAGAAAAAATGTATGCTATTTTATATTGTTGGCATGAGCCATATTTGGGCATAAGTTACTGTCGTTCACTTGCTATAAGCATTGCTCCATTCTTGTCTTTATGTTATGACAATATACAGAATATGCACTAATGACTATTGACATGCACTGAGTTACTGGCATGTGCGCATATACCTGCACAAACAAACACAGACTCTTAAGTGGTGAGTCAACAAGCTGTCGAATTATGTAAAACAGCACACACACATACATTCACCCACCCACCCACCACATGCTGGGAGCCTGTGGGGCACTGCTAAATAACGAGCCAACACATTGGTCTATCCCAGTTAATGATTCTACACAAACTCCCCGTGGACAGAGCAAGCAAGGAACATTAGATCAGGGCATGTATAAATAAAGCCCTATGAAGAACCCTGGCAAACCGGCAAGCTAGGGGCTGCATTTTTCACCTTCACCGATTACACAAAAAACAGATGATTACCTCTTTCACATGAGCGTCATCGAAGTAAATCCACTTGCGGATTTTGGTTTGGAAGAAAAAAGTAGAGTAGTGTTTGCCATAGTAACAGACCACGCCCACAAGGTAGAGCTCCGCCTGTTTGGCCTTGTCCTCTGTCACTCGGTAGAACAGCTATGGGTGAAACGAAGGACGAGAGCTTGCTTATTACTCATAAATACAAACACATTTACATACAAACACAAAAGCAGAACCATGCAAACAAACCATTACAAAGATGACCTATTTTAAGTGACCATGAGATCTTTCAAAGGCATTAAAAACATCTGCGTTGGAGATTATCAAAACCCCACTCTTGAACTCTAGATGCATTTCAGTTTAAAAGAATCATTTGTTTAGGCCTTTTAAAATGGTTTACATTTCACACTGAAATGTGAACCCAGTACTTAGTGAAATGCAAACCCACTTAGGACACCTTGTGCCCACCCTGTGTCCTGAGCAAGCCTGAAATCAGTGGCAGAAAGTTGCTTTTATGTGTGAGTCATTGTCACTGACGCAACAAGTTTGACGAGTTCTGCCTGTAATTCCCATGTGCGTCGCAGTGATCTCAGAGCTGCAGCACTGCTGTTTGGAGCAGACTGCATTTATCACCATCTATCTAACAGTCAAAAGCTTCTGTTTTTAGCTGTGAATTTGTTCATCTATTAACCAATGTATATCAGCAGGACTGTGTGTAGCTTGTGGTATATTTTAACTACTGGCCCGGTGCATATCTTACATCTCCAAGCCGCAGGACAGTGCCCAGGCTATGAATGACATCTTCTGCCAGGTCAGAATGGTCTGAGTCCCACACCAGGCCAATGGTGATGATCTCTGGAGAGTTCATGAGGACACGGCGAATACGGAGCTTCTCTCCACAGTTGCCCTGTAGTAAAGAAAAAGGGAGAGGAATCTCTTAGCTATTACCATTAACTCCCATTCCCCTGCCCAAACTTACACCATCACCCTTATACAGGTCATAAATCACAGAAGAACACTCATATTTTGTGTGTGTGTTTAGACTGCATGTGAAGCATGTCTGAGGGTCAAGATAACATGCCTGTTTCAGATCTACACGCATTGCTCTCCAACTTTCAAATGTGTTCAATTCAAAGAGAAATCTCGCCATAGCGCCAAATCTCAAAAAGTGTTTTCTGCCATTGATACTCGTAAAAAACATAAGCAAATCATCTAATAATGTGAGGATTCATTATTAAAAGAATGTCTCTGAGAAGTCAACATTTACGTTAGGTTATGCTTTATTTAGAAAAATATGTTTGCCAATAGGAATTAAAAAAACATGAATATAAGAAGTTTCCTATGCTCAAAATGTAAAAATATGATAAAAACAGTAAAGGTAAAAAAATAATAAATAAATAAATATTTCAGCAGCCTTTATTCCGGAGTATAGTGTGACATAACCTTTTCAATTCTGATTTTTTTTTTTGTTGAAACCATTATACTAATTTTTAGGATTTTTTTGATTTATAGAAAGTTAAAAACAGCATTTATTTGAAAAAAAAATATCTTGGTAACATGGTAAACCTTTACTCTCACTTTTGTAAAATAAAAAAAAAAAATCCTACTGACTTATGTCTTTTTGCCTCTTAAGCAAATATATCTTGTTTCAAGGATGTTTAGATGTTCGCTGGAAAACAAGACAAAATACTGATTATGAAGATATTTTTTTGCATTGTGATAAGCTGTCATCCCTTATCCAAGGAAATCCTGATCTGACATGAAAACAAGTGTGCGTGTTTTGCGTAAGAAGTTGGTCCTCCTCAGGGCCACGAGACAAATTAACATTCCACTGATTGCGTCCTGTTTTGACCCAGCGATTACTTAATGGCCACAATCCTATTCAAACCCAGACAAGCGCCACATCCACACACACACACACACACACATTCCCAGGCTTCATTATGCCTAATTAGCACTTGATTTGATAGAGCTGAGTGTGTGGCGGAGTGTGGTAATGCTAACCGGGCAGTTGCGCAGGTCTCCCACAGTGCTGGCGTTCCTCAGCAGCTCTCCGAACATATCTGGGGTGGGCTTCTCCCGGCATTCCAGCATCCGCACTGCCTGGTTGCTGTAGCATAACCAACACATGTCACACATTAAGATAGCACAAGCAATACACTGCAGCTATCATATCCGTAATTATGGGTGAAGTGTTTGTATTTGTTGGCTTTGATTTAGTAAACATGAAAACAGCCTATAATTACTGAATTAATTTAAAAATTAAAAATGGGTTTTATGAAACTAACTTAAACGACACACTTTAAGTTGTGTTTGCGTACAGTGTTCTTTGTATTCAAAAGTGTGTTCAGAGAGGTCACCCTCCAGACCGATCTGATCTTATTGTTGCAGCAGAGGTCACTGAATCTCAAAGACACTGCAACACTGCGTGCCTGGAGCAAACGTCGCAGCTCAGGCAGATTTCAGAGAGACAGCCGTGCCAATGTCACAGTGTTACCTGGACAGGCTCCTCTGAGTGAGTGTGTGTAGACATTAAAAAAAAATCTCTTCAAAATTGCCATGCACTAACTACGAACATTAAAACTCAATAAATATATTATTATACAATTATTATAAAAATCTTTTAGTTCATAAATTTTTTCCTGGTGGAGAGTCATGTTGAGCCTTTTATGAACACATCTTTGAACGAACATCATTTGAATTTTATATTAATGGGCCAAGCTGCTACATCTACTGGTATTAATAAACAGCCTACATTAAGACTAATAAACAGTTTCAAAGGCATCTGAACTGAATCAGTAGGCAGCATTTCAAGGTATCACAAGCCTGCTCATCAAGGCAGTCCCAAAAGTAAATTAAAAATTAATTTCCAAAATAATTAAAGAAGGTATTCCTGACTGCTTTTTTCTTAAAATCTGTGTTAAGTATATTTATTCTCATCAAAATATTAAATAATATAGTGTTGCATGTATTTTAACTAATTTGAATCAGCATCAAAATTATAAATAGTATAGTTTTATCATTAGCGACAAACCATACTGATTAGCAAAATGATATGTATTATTATTATTTTTGTAATCATTTATCAATCCATTAGCTGTAATACTTGACAGTGCTCTGGTTCAAAGACACAGCGAGTCAATGTCCTTGTGCAGAAGAAAGCGCTTCTGCACTGCAATGTCAGTTATTATCATAAAAAGCCTCCTTAATCACAGAGCTGCATGCTGGAATATTCATGAAGTCCTTTCATCGCCGTTGTGCTTACGAATGTTTGTTCACAATGCTAAGTATCTGCTCCACTGGCAGGCTGAATGCAGTAATCCAGTCTGCGACCGCAAATGCGCAGCTCTAAAAGCAGATGCTGACAACATTTGACTGCAGAGTTCAAGGGGAGCTGCTCTAACGTGAGGCTAAGCTTCGTATCTGGCCGCTCATCACCCATGATTAAAAGCAGTGGCACTGCTGTCCAGGAGACCTAGAGTAATATTTAAGCTGGCTGTTGCCATGTGCTCTTGGCCATTGAGGGAATCTCTCTCTGTTCTGATTGATTTCGCTGTGTTTGATGTGGCAGAGAGCTCATTTGCTCAGCTGGAGAAGAGTATAGGACATGATGTTTTCTGTGCCATGCACAGAGTGGCCCTTTTCGGTCCCAGCTTTCAAAATGACCTCATTCTTTAGCGTCACTCATTTTTGTGCATGTGTATGTGCTGCAGGGATGATTTTGCTCACCACAGAGAGGTGGTGGAGATGTAGTGGACCATCTGAATAAAGGGCAGGGGGTCTGAGGAGGCTCCACAGTTGCTGCACACGCACTAAATGCGAACAAAAAAGCAAAAGCTGTTAAAAAAAATCTTTTCTACACAAATGGAAAGAGTGGTAAGCATTATTTTAGGTCAAAAACTAGCTGCATTCAAAATTGCTGACAACACAAATGAACAAATTTACAAATGAGGAAATTCATTTCTATGTTTTATGACTTTCCTATCACATATATGAACTTTAAATACGTGATGGCTTTTTAAAGATGTATTTACAGGGATATCACTTACAAAGAGGCATCGGTTTAAAAGTAAACCCATAAAAAACATGTGCATGATACATTGATGCACGTTATTATAAAAGATCAATGATCATTGAAAAAATTACAAATATTTACATGTCACAATGTAGACAGGTCAGACCATGAGCCAAATAAATGCTGATGTGTAATATGTTGTTTTAATTTTCCACCAACAAATATTGTGTATCATTTAGAAATGAGCACTGAGAAATAATTACATATTGCCTTCAAAAAGATCGCTACTTGTTAATAAAGAGGCTTCACCTGCTCAAAAAGTGTCATGGCAAACTTCTGGTGAGGGATGCAGTGTTTCGCCGTGCAGATGTCCTCCTTGGTCTCATCAGAGATGTGAAAGTGGATCCTCATGAGGATATTCTCCTGTGAGAGAGAGAGACTTACTGCTTAATTATTATCAATCACTGTGTTAGAATTAAAACCTCACATTCAAGAGAAACAGCATACAATCTGTCCTGCATGTCTCATGTTAATTGACTCTTGCTGTCCAGTGGGCAAGTGTACCGAGTCTACGAATAACAGCATGCTCAGCTCTTTTGGATATAGCTGAGAATGTTGAGTTGGGAGAAGGATTGTGTTCTGTAAAGCAACTGCCCTTAACCAGTGTCTCCGGGCTTGCATAATGACCAGACAACAATAGCGGTTAAGGAGGGGGGTTAACATTTGCAGTTTGTGGTCGCAGTTTTTACTGGTCAGCACATTGTACGATGTTGCTAAACCAGCAGTAGAAACAGGCTGAGACAGGGAGCCATTCTTTATCTTATACATGTTATGATGCTATGGCCTTTAAAATGAGCCATTAGGAGGAAATTAATCACTGCACAAAATAGGATGTGTCCCAATGAGATTACTGAAGAGTGAAATAAGATGGTTTAAATTTAAACTATCCTGCCGAAAGACAAGAGATAAAAACTGACATGAAAACAGACATGCAACCGAAAAAAAAAAAAAAAAAAGACAAAGAAGGACCGATACAGGACAGAGAGGATATCAAATACCTTTCTTCTACTTGCACTGGTGGAGCCGAGCTAACAATGTTCACAAGACATGTCAGATTGCACAATTTCTTTTCCAAGAAAATCTACCTCTTGAGCAGAGTACGAGTGTACGGGGAAAGGCAAGGACATGGAGGAGAATAGCAGGAAAAGTCGTAAAGCTCTATAGGGAAGGAAAGCTAAAAGGCAACAGTGAAGAGTCAAGAGCCCTTACGAAGCACTCAGCTGCGTCGTCCATAATGCCGAGCTGGAACCGCTGCTCATCCTGGAAGGTTTTGGCCAGAGCGCAGCGTAGAGCATCAGAGGGCAGCACCTTCTCACTGCTGAACTGGAACTGCGCAAAGATGCTCTGAAAAACAACCACAGCTCTCGATTAACGTTAAAGAGAAAAGAGTGAACTATCCTATTAAAAGCTTAATTTCTTCCCTCTTAAGCCACATCTAAACACAGTATAATTAAGTGTGTCCTGGTGTATATGAACACATCTAAGATTTCCCATGCTGTCAGCAAGACTACTGTGCTGAATTAAGAAACTCCTCAGTATTTAGTTATTACAGGATTAACTTCTTTACTTTGAAGGCTGAAAACTCTAAGAGGTTGGAAAGAAGAAAGCCACTGCACTTATATCACTGCCCAAGAAACATACTGGAGTAAAGTCAGAAAGACACAGACAGCTGAATACAGAGGCAGTATCAAACCCATGAGAGCGATCGGACAGGCTGACAGACATATTGTCCCAGTCCTGTGTGTGAGAGCAGACAGGCAGCCCCCTACTGCGCTGGCACAGGGCTCAGGAGAGAGATCTCTAATTTCCAGCTGAGTTATTGAACTTTTGATGGAAAGCGCCAATGGCAATCCTGAACATTAGAAGGAATCTAATATAAAATGAGTGTAGGGGAGGGACTGAAAAGAAACTGGATGGAAAAAGAAATGGCACAGCAAGAGCTAAATACACAGAACACTGCTTGCCACGCAGCTCTAGTTAAAAATGGGATAGCTGGATTTTTTTAAGCATATATATTCGTTTTAATGGCATACATTTGATGTTTTCATAGTATGTCAACATATACTGGCAGACGAGATCTTCCAATTCTCGGAAGCAGACAAAATGACAAAGAAGTGATTCAACACTGTTTTTTTATGTTTTGATATCTGACAATCATACAGAACTGGTTTTAGGCTTTTTGACAACTAGGCCTAAATAATAATTAGAACAGACATGTAAACTAGTAATTATACTAACAAAATTTTAATTATAGTTTTTGTTTCTCACTTGAGAATGAATAGCTGTTACATAAAGTTGAGTAACTTGTGGAAACAAGATACTCTCCTTATGGATACACAGTAGTGGCTGGGTGCAATTCTTCATAGACTTATCAAATGAAGCCATATATTAGCAAAACCAACATTAAAAAAAGTTTTGGTGACCACTGACTTATTTTAAGAAATATGTTCCACAGAAGAAAGCAAGCCATAGAGCTTTGAAACGAAATGAGGATGAGTGAATGATGGCAGAAATTTCATCTGTGGGTGAACTATGCCTTTAAAATAAAAATTTACTTTTATCTGTAAATAAAGTGGGTCAAGCCAATTATCTCCAATTCTACAATGAAGTTCACTATTTAATACTTGATAACATTTCAAAATCTTGAAGCATATACAGATGACAGACAGGAACAGGAAAGTACTGAATTAGAAAAGCTATAATGGAGCAGAGATCCCTTTCAGCTCTATGAATTTAATGTATGATGAATAAAGCCAAACCCTGATGGGCTCAGCGCTTTACCTTCAGAGCGCAGAAGATGCACGAGTCCTCCATACATTTATGTGTGGTGAGCTGTCGGAAACTTCTCCGGAAGATATCCAGATGCCAGAGAACCTATAAGAAAAACGTTCAATTTAGACGAAAGAATCATTTACAACATCCTCAGATCTTTGATGCAGCCTGTGCATGATATGAAAGCACTGAGGCTGAAAAGGCTGAGAAAAGGTTGAATCAAGCATCAGACACTCAACACACCTTCTAAAACGCCTGAGAAGCTCTAGTCATCAAAAATGCATCAGACTCAAAAAGCACTTGAACCGCCTGCAGTTGATTTTCCACCTCTTCCTAAGTGTCTCTTTTAGAAGGAAACGGTATCTAAAGACGAGTCGGGTTGTAGTTGAAGATTGTGCAAGTTGTATCTGACGCTGACAGACTCCTTTCCTCAACAATCTCCTAAATCCAGTTTTCTTGACACTGTAGTACAACTCAACCAATCAAACAAAAGAAGCAATTATGTCTCACCAATCAGGTGTCAACGATCTTATAAGCCTGTGTGCTCTATCCAAGAGTTTGAAGAAACTGGAGCAGGTTAATAAGCAGAGCAAAGTCTGATAGTAAGATGAAGTGATGAGCGTGTTTCCCAGCTTTAGTCTTTCATCTTGAGAAATATATGCGTCTCCAGGTGAAGGATGATGTGGAACGTCAGCGGAACAAACAAAGACCTGCTAGCTTCCTGCTGGGCAGCTCACAAGCACGCAGAGACACACAGTCGTGCACACCTCCCATCTGGCCGTGCCTGGAAGGCTGCGGAGGTCGAGCTGACCCCACCTGCCCGCCATGAGCGGGGACTCTGTGTGCCATGGCCCCGCTGCTCGCCCGGCAGATCTACACGCTTGCATGCTGAATTATTGAGAGAGCTGTCAGTCCCACTTAACACAACTCAGTTACCCAAATGAATCGGCCGTCTGACTTCACCTTCACAGATGCCTTAATCACTCTAATAGTGCTAAAGTCTGTCAATGAACTTCAAAAGTTAGCTGGCCTATAAACCAAAACGTTTAAGAGACCTGCTTATGTTTCAGAAGTCTTAAGCAGAGCTGTCCATTTAAAATCTATAGTGCTGACAGAATCAATTTCAGAGAGTAGTTTCACAAATCAGAGACACATTGTAGTAAACATCTGTTTGACTGCGGTCGGGGCTGTGCGTGTGTCTCTGCACAATAAAACTTAATAGTACTCAACAGCAATGATTTCTCATGCCATTGTGATCACCCGGTATGACCTCTTGCTGACGCTCCTTGCATGTCAAGTGAAGCTGTAAGGTAATAAAACATAGGAAATGGAATGCTGTTTGAATGCTTATTGAAAGTTTGAATGTAATTATTTCCTCAGGCATGAAAATGTGCATTGACTATCACAAGTATTCATCACAATCAACAAACCCTATATTTGCAATGCATGTTCTTAGGAAAACCAGGTTTTACTTAAAGCCTTGTCATACAGTGATGTAATATAAAGATGTGAGTGTTTTGGGGCAGGTTGAGAGAAGAGTCACTTGCCATTTTGGTCCATTATATCGAACATAAAAACTTTATGACTTAAACTAAACAAAAGACACTCTAACTGCACTGTAGAAGTAAGAAATGGTGTGACCTGTGACCAAAAACTTTATACACTATGACATACATAGGGACATTTTCAGGAGATTCCTACAATAACCATTGTTCTTGAAACACAGTCCTGGTCTCTGAGTGCATGTACAAAGGTCTACAAACATGCAGGAACATTCTGAGCCAGTGGCTATGGACTAGCTAGTGTGTCCATGTCTCAAGCGGTCAACATCAGGGCACAGTGCCCCCTTCTATTGATTGGACGTCACCGATTTGACACTTAAGTTCTGGGAGCTCTTGTCATGCCAGTGAGTTTGCCTCTGAGAATGTCTTACAACAAAATCCAGCTTTTCTTTTTTTTTTTTTTTAATCTGGAACTGTCCAGTAGAGTTTGTATAGGATGAGACTGGCCATATTGAGGAGAAGCCTGCAGGACCTTACAGAAAGTACAGGTGTTTGCTTGACAACCTAGGTCACATCTGCTCATTAAAGCCATGTTCCGATTCATGTCATACTGAGGGGACTGTCAAAACTCAGATCTGATGCATTTTTTAACAAACACAAACGACAGCAGAATCTTTCAGACAAAATTTTTAGGAGAAAGGAAGCTGAAACTGATAAATGATGGAGTCTGTCATTGTGAAATACGTGAATTGCAGTAGGCCGTTGCTTGAAAGATTACTTCAATAAGAGCGAGCAAAACTGCATGAGTCCCCAAACTGGACAGATCAGAGATAACCCTCTGCAAAGAGGGACACCACGGCCCATTACTAACCATATTACACGCATCAGATTCAGGGGACAGAAAGCACACAGGAGGCTGGCCTGATGGAAAAGATAGACTGAAAATAACTATGACTGACTAAAACTGAGTTACTTCCTTTAACTCATCAAACATTCAAACAATGTGTGCGCTCATGTAAAGACTTCCCTTCACGGAATGTGACCATTTCACAAAAACAAGAACTAACCTGAATTTCACGTTTTTAATTTTACATGTCCAAATTCCAGGTTACATAAAAAATTGTTTTATAAAAAGCACCACAACTATTTTCAAGTTTTTTAAGTTTCTGACCTGTTTCGGAAAATTACGTTTTGCCATCAGATTATAACAATTAACATTTCAATTTTAAAACCATTTCATTATAATACTGTTGTAATTCCAATTAAATAAATGCAGGCTGTGTGTGCACAGACGATTAAACTCACTTTAGTTTGCAAACAATACAAAAAAGCCTAGTTTTTCGATTCAGATTGAACTAATCAAGTAGGTAGCAAGTTGGCTAAACATTTATTAATAGCCTAAAACCAAAAATTCATTTAGCTGCAGCCGAGCTCAACAGGAAGCTGCTGATTACACATCCTGACTCTTACCTTCTGTCTCAGAATCAGCAGGAGACGAGAAGATGTCAGCTTTGAAAACCCAGGCGGTCTAGACATAACTCTCTCCATCTTCTTCCTTAAAACTCATTCAAGCTGCATCCTTGGATCTTTAATCGGAAGTTTATTGATTGCACAACAGACTTTATTGAAGGGCTGTTAAGAACTATTGATTTTGGAAGGAGTTTCTGGGAAAGCTAAAACAAGGACACCTTATTCCATTACAGGGCATTTCATGCAAAAAAAAAAGTTATTTCATGTGAGCAGAACATGAAAACTAAAGGACAGAACGATACTTGACATTTGATTTACTTTACATATTTAGTGGTCGACCAACATGGGTTTTTTAAAGGCCAATGCAGAGATCTTGGAAAGCAGGGGAGTCGATAGCCAAAATAACTATTTTAAGTAATATTTAAGATATTTAATGTAATTTGAAAATTGATTAAAATATAAATGTGTAAAATAAGAGTGTTTTATTATTTTTTTTTACAAAAAAAAAAATATTTAACACATTATAAATAAAGTTAAAATTAAAAAGAAAGTACATACTGTAACCAACAGGGCACTCAGTATTCTGGGTAGTTTGCGTGGGAATTATATTTTTCAAATAAAGCCAAAGTAACACATATTATATACAGCACACAGCGATATGACAACGTGCAAACACAAAGTGCAGGATAGTTTGAAATTACGAATTTAAAGTTTGTGAATCGCGTGTCTCTAGCGAAGCTGAACTCTGCTCTGTCAGCCTTTAATTCACAAGAACAGACCGTCACGCAGGATACACACACACACACAAGATCTCAACTAGATTCGACTAAATTTGAATGTTCATTAGTCATTCAAAGATTTGTTCAAATTATATAAATGCACATTTGCTGAATGCTGATGGCAAACAAGAAAGTGTTATAATGTATGCTTTTATATTACTAATAATATAAATAGCAATAATTATAATACATTTTTGCTAACTTCTATCTGTATTAGACAGAACTGAATGACAGCGACAAACAAGAGCACTGTCAAAATAAAAGCCCTGCCTCGAAGATATCAAACCGAAAAGAAAGAATTATCGCCCGATGCCGATATTTGAAAAATTGGGTCGACCATTAATGTAAGCTAATTAAATCATGATTTACAGACAACTTAAAATCCTACAAACAAAATAAAAAATAAACTACTTACAAGTCCTAAGAAAAATATTTAAGAAAGTTAAAAGTGCCGCAATTTGTTCTGCAGACAAAAAAAAACAAAAAACTGTTTGAGTTCATTGTCTTGCCATATTGTCATGCTTCATGGCAACAGACAATCCAGCCGCGACGCTCCCTTAAACACCCAACCCCCCGAACCAGTCATAACTGACTCTAATTTGTAGCTTTAGACATATTATCAGCCAGCTAAGCCCCTTTATTTCCATATAGCTGATTATACAGTAATCCAAAAATAGAGGGTAAGTAATGGCAGGTTGCTGTGCAGGGTAATTACCGGCCAGGACAGTGCGCGTCTGACAGTTGTTTGTGGGGTCTAGTGCAGACAGTGCTTGAATCATCACTAAATCTAATGCAGGCTCCACCGAGTAGCACAATGGATAAAAGGCACAGCGGTTTCTGTCTTATAGCACTCATGCATAAGGAGAGCAACGAGTGAAGAGTCAGCGCACCGTTCCTACTGCTGCCATATGCATCTAGCCGCTTGACTTGTTGCTTCAAATGGCTAATCATAAGGGGAGGGGGAGCAATTTCTGCCCACGAGAGCAAGCATCTGTTGAGGTCATGCGTTGCACGAGTCATTAATTAATGAGAGAGTTTGCACAATATTTATCCTCACAGAGTACAAGTAGAAACTAACGGTTGATGAAAACATCTCAGCAAGCTCAAGATACGTCCCTAAAAGCACCATATAAAGTCAATGCGTCAAAAGTGTCCTGTTCAACTAAGACACCATTTGCACATACACAGTCAGAAAGACACTTATCAGATTTATAAAGTATAAAAGGTAACAAGTAAAAAGCGTTTATAGCATGTGCATATGTAGTCCTACCTGGAGAGCACTGTTCAGGAAGCAGCTGTTCTGTCCCGGCTCATTGATGAGTCCTTTGCTGGGGGCGATTGATGTCATGGTTCGTGGGGTGAATATACCCTGTAAGCCACTGCTGCCAGATGCAAAGTAGTTTCTTTTCCATGACATGGTGAAGGAAATCAATATCGCTTGAACTCTAAATCGTCCATCCGCTCAACAATCCCAAGTTCATCGTTCCAAAGTTGAGGGGAAATGCATTAGTGTTGTATTCAAAGAATGTAAGAAGAAATCAGAAAATGGTTTTAAAAAATATTAGTTCTGGGGAAACGTTTATCCGAGGGCGTTGGCTTCTTGTTGTCGTCTTGCATCAGACAGAAAAAGCAAATGCCGTCTCTCGACCTTGTTAACTGCTCTCTGGGATTTGGTTGTGGAATTTCACACCACTAGACTCAGTACTCGAGGTTGTGGGAGGAGTGGTGATCTTCACTGCAGCGCTACACCCTTAAACAGAAGCAACAGTGTGCAGATTGACGTCCTGCTTGTAAACGGGTGTGAAACTTCACAACACTGTGTATCTGGGAAAATAAACAGAAATAAGAAATGTTAACAAAGTTATCTCCTCACACTCAATCCAATCTGAAGTTTATGCTTTTTTCACATTGTGATTTGCAGCAGCAAAGTGACCACAAGTCATTAATTTTCAATGAGAGTTGCTGATTTTCAGTGGTTCATAGAAAGTTTTACTTGATGCAAATGGGCAGTGAATTGATGGAGCAATGTCTAATAGGAGTGAATGCACTGGAGCACGTTAGCTCTGAAAAACTGTAGTCTAGCTGGGAGAAGATGGATGAGAAGTTAATGTTGTAGTGGCTGATCTCCCTATTGATTTATGATTACGTCACTATGCAATCTCTGTCCACATATAAGGATATAATAAAATGCTGCAAAGATATAATAAAATAAATCCATATATTATATAGACACAATAAATTTTTAGCAAGAAAACTAATTGCTTGTCAGATTAGAACAATGTCTTATTTATGTCTCATTTGTTATCTCATTTGATTTTCAAAACACAAAATTACATTTACTAATTACAAATACATTTCTGAACCATTTCATCCAATTAATTTAAAAAGAACCACAAGATGAAGACGCACAAATCAGAAACAAATCAGTTTGAGTAATATTTCTGATATATATTCATATCAAATAATTGCTCATATTTCAGACTTTTCCATAACCATGGGAATCCACATAGAGCTAGTTCACCCAGAAATATTAATTTTGTAGTAATTTCCCTGATAATACCCTCACATTGTTCTAAACTTGTATATAGGTTAGTTTCTTCTCCATTGATCCTCCTTGATTTTCATTTTATCTTCTAGAGAATAAACTATTCCTTAGAGCCACTTAGTGACCCAGAGCAATAAAAATCTCAGTGTGTGATCAAGTGAGCATACACTCGCTCCGCAAAACACAAACAGCGACGTCTTAACACCGTAGCTGTGAAATTTCCTTTACAATCTGACTCAGATCTCATCCTGCTGGCTAAAATAACACTTGGGCGCAGACAAGGATTTATCTGTTTGTCCCAGTCCAAGCCAGCATGCAGAACATCCTCTAGCTGAGTGTTGATGTGCTGCTCCTACACTTGACTTACAGGTTGACCTCCAGAAATGACAGTCTGACATAACTCAACAAGTTATGTGATAGTCAAAGCTCTTAAACCAGTCTCCTACTGGTAGGCTTATATTAGCAGCACTTAGCCAAGCAACGAACTAAGGTGAAAAAGACACCCGACGAGGACCACAGGCGTCGCCTGCAACATTTAGATTTTTTGACAGGAAATTTCAAAGCAGCAGCTTCGAGCAGTTCCTCTCGAGAGTTTAGCAAATCTGTCTTCGTCCATCACCATCTGATGTGCTTTTAACGAAAAGCAGACTTGAGGGCAGTTTTCAAAGAACGCAGAAAGGGAAAGACAACAGAAAAAAAGACAAAGGCCACAGACAAAAGACTGACAGGAAAATGCAGACGGAAACTAAGATGACAAGAGCCGAAGTGAATGGATGAACAGAAAAGAAAAAGGGGCTGATAGAAACTGAACTGGAGAGAGAAATTCTAGTAAGATGAGTGTTTATCCAGCTGTGAGTCAGCGGCTGACCTTACACTGCTGATGTCAATGGTTTCCGTGTCTGTGTTTATGGCTTTGAAACCACATTAACGCCTAAATTCACTCTTAAAATATGCCTCGTCTATAAACTGCGTGGTATAATGTCCACGTTTAAGCACCCATCTACATGACAGATGTGTCACGTGATGAGTAGGAAAGCTAGCTGATCGCTCTCTCCAGATATTGCAGACTTCATTGGGCCATGCAAACAAGCCGAGCAATGCTGAAAGAGGTGTTTACACTGTTGGAGGAAATCACCCAAAAACTGCTTACGTAGACGTCTCTGCGCATTTAACTAGGATAGTAGGGAACACTTATGAAGAAACACTCATGGTGGGTTCTTCCTCCCAGGTAGACTGTATTGTGCCTCTGCTTGGTCAGCAGGGGGTGAAGTAGGTCGCATGGCAGGTCAGGCAGGAAGATTATCCTGATTAGACGGTGGATTATCCTGTCTGGCAGAAAACAACTAGTAGTGTCTACTGTAAGGCCCTCATTAGCTTCCAGACGGTGGCTAAGACTGTCTTGCTGGGCCCGTAGTAAGTTCTTGTAAACATGGTTTTGGTGAGCCACAAGCTGAAAACAAGCATGTCTCAGAGATTCACTTAACGTTCTTTAAAAAAAGCAAAGATGTGCATATAGATGGTTGTTTTTTTAATTGTTGAATGGTGTGAAATAATACTGAAACTGTATTTTTAAAATTGTAAATATATTAATAATTATGTATAATCAATAATATAGTATACAATTGTATGCATCAATTGTATGCTTCCTGCATCCCAGCGGACAATCTACAGTGCCATGTGCCACAAAAATGACAAGAAAACACATCAACAAGAGAACAATGAGAACAAAAACAAATAAGACAGGGTGACCAGATAATTCCAATGATTTTTCGAATACACAATGACTATTATAAATCTAATAGTTCAAACAAACTAACAAAGTTATCTAGATGAATCAGTCTGACAAACCCTTCCCTGCATGACCTACATGAATCAGCCTACAGTGGCTAATGAATCAATATCTGACTCAACTCACTCTGTCTCAAACCTACAAAAAGCTTTGTGTACTTAAGGATTGTGAGAAAGAAATTATTGTAACTATGAAATGTTTTTATAATTATAATAGGGCTGGGAGATAATTTGGTATTAATAATTATCACAATATAATTTTCCTTGATAAAACGATATGAAGACTTCGATAAATGTTCTATATATAATGTTTAGGTGCCAAAAGCAGATTGGAACGGCACAACTCATTTGAATTGCACTACACAGATCGTTTATCCGCTCAGATCACAAGCTCGCTAGAGCAGATGAGTTACTTGGTCACGCAAGCACGAAACAGCACTGTGAGATCCAGTGTGAAGAGAAGAACACAAATAACTAGTTAAACTAGTTTAAATCACAGTCATTTGAGTACTTCTCAAGCTACACGTCACCATTATTTACCATGAATTTACTGTAATAACACTCACTGCACCATAGTAATGTGGCAGAAATGTGGGATATTCACGTTGTATTTTATTACGGAAAAAGGGTATATAATTATACTTGTGATTAAGCTATAGCATGTGTGCATTTATACTGAATGCGTTTAGACTAATGTTACTGTTTTTCATACAAATAGGTTAAAAAATTTCATCATTTTTTTATCAGTGTTGAGGTGCTATGTGTGGCTGTAAGTGTGTTTATCATGATTTGAATGTATGCTACTATAAGAGACAAATGCTAAAAAAAAAAAAAAATAATAATAATAATAATAAATAATAATAATACAATTTGGCCAGAATAAACTTAATGATATAAAACTGATGGTGCTAACATTTTTACTGATCTATTTATATCTATATATTATTATATTCACTTTAGATGAAACCTTTTTTATGTAATTTCTGTAAACAGAAAAGTAGCTCCAAATGTTAAGCTGAAAGTTAGTTCTCACAATGGCCGAGTAATATTAACCACGACAATCTTTACAAAACAGCAAACCTCCATTTAAACAATGATTGTAAAAAAACCAAAAAAACTCCAGAAAGGGCCAAAATCAGCATTGGTTTGGTTTTTCAGAGGTGGCGAGAATTGAAAGAATTTTAAAGTGACCTAGAGTTGACTTCTTTCTTATGCCAGGTATATGGAACACAATTTTAAGCCTAGTTTTTTGCTCACTGACAGAGAGAGCGGACAAAAGCCCTCGGCAAATGGAGTTGGTTCACGTGAGTGGTGATTACATAGTGTGAATAATAAAAATGTAATCTGCGAGAAGCAGCGATGCATCACCAAAGGCTGAAAAAATGAAAGGGGAAGATACAAGGCAAGAACATTTTCAGGGGGGGAGGAGTCATTGTCTTTTGTAATTCTCTGTATCACTTCTCACACATTTTGCCTGGGATTCTTCCTAATGAAATATTTTGTAATGCACGTCCCCCAGTCACCAATTTGTCATTTAATGTGCAAACCACAGCAACTTCTACCTAAAACAGGCCTGTTCTTCTTCAGCAAGACGCTTGTTATTTTATCCATTAACCACTAGAGGGCCAAAAGTTACATAGTGTAGCTATGCAAAGCTATGCTATACTATGTAACAAATCTATTATAGTACCACCCTTCTTCATCCATGCCACCTAACCAGAGTCTGAATTTGGGGGGCAGAACACATCCTAAAGGTTTCTGACAAATGCTCCCATGGGAGATTGGTTCAACTCTGTTATGCAACACGATAGCCTATGGAAGACATCCAGCTCTTCATCCCACTGCCCAATGCAAGCCCCTAATCACATATGATGCCTCAAACCTGGCTTTAGTCCAGCATCACACGACTTCACTCTCTGGCCAACAGGCTAAAATTCATCCAGCAGTCACCTCGTACAGACGATCAACGCTTAGCAGCAAACAGCTCCCGAAACCCACAAGAAACAATAAAAGAAGAGAGCTGAAAGAAGAAAGATCAACCGCATCGATTGCACAATAAATGTGGTTAAGAAATATTAGGGTCAGATGTGAACTCGTGTCAACTGCATTTGCAACACCGAGCAACTCGGTACGTCCCACAAGCCAGGCAGTTTCCATTTTAGGAAAAGCCAGGAAGACGCAGGTGACGGATCCCCTGACCCAATCTAACATAAGGTGTCGCGGGATTATTCCTGCAATAATAGACTCTGCCGGGAACAGCGATGCCCATTTAGCCATCAGGGGTGAGAGAATTCCATCCCTCCCAGCCGCCACCTCTGACGCAGCTATCTGACATTCTCAATCCAGCAGGGCACATTTGTGCCACTAATGAAGTCTGTAATGCCTCACTGGCGAGAAGCTTCACACCTCAGTCTGACACCGACCGCTTTGCCAAAACTTCACTTGAACCAACAGTGAGAAAATATCCAACAGGGACAAAAGCTTGAGGGAAACATGTCGCCAGGCGACAGTGCGGTTGGATTAGCCTGATAATCTTGGCATCCCATTTCTATTACTGAAAGTGAATGATAAACAAGCGAGCTATCTGGCCAAAGTGTCGCTACAGTTCATTTTAGCGAAAGTGATTTAGAGACCGTTTCATCAGAGGCTTTATGCCATTTTATCTTCGGGTGTCAAATGAACAGCGCCATTCAGACAGGCTTGTGTGCGGCAAAAGCCATGTTTGGGATTTTCCCAGTCCGGTTAATTATATTAATAAGACATAACTCTGCTGACGTCATCAGCCTTAACCTACTTTTAAAAGGCCGCTTCTGGAGTGCAAAAGGACAAGAAAACCTTGAATGTTCACACTAGCGGCACAGGCTGATTTGCCGTCTGAGAGAAGTTTAGTAGGACGATAGGAAACAGGAACGGGCCCACCCCTGAGTGATATGCTCTCCACCGTCTCCGTCAGACCCAGACTGACATCATCCCGCGGCAGGAGCCCGGTGCTGAGGAAGCACAGGACCACGCCGGAGCGCAGTTATTTTCCACTAAACAGAAATAAGACGGGGTGGGTTGCGGTTGCCATGGAGACCTAGACCTGGTGCCGTTTTTGGAAGGATGAGGTGCAAGCACATGGGGCGGTCAAGCACAAGATACAGCCAGGCACAAACAGTGTCCTTATGTTTATATGTCATATTCCAATACTCGCATCCAAGATGACTTAAGCATTTATTTCAAATGGGGAAAAAAAGACGTTTTTGTTAAGCAAAAAATACAGAAGAAAAGCATATCAAGGCATGGCACAGATCGCATACCGGGGGATCAGAGGATGTGACCCATGGTTGGAGAGTTTAGTCGTTCTCCTGTAAGCATGAGCCAGTGAGCATCGCTTTGGACTGGCACAAGCAACTGCATTTCCCTCGTACCATCTGTGGAGCTGTGAGGCCACCTGAATCTGGGCCAGTTCGCTACAAACTCTCTCTCCACAGCGCAGAGAGAGGCTGAGAAAGCAAATGCAACTATAGGGCAAATTTAGCCCGTCGGTCATTAACCAATTTGGTCACATCAGGACTGGCTTCAGTGCGGTTACAACACGGCTCCGTTATTTCAGCTCTAGGAAACAACAACCATTTTTTCATATTATCGTGAATAACACCTGAAAATAAACATACACATCATCATCTAAATGCTTCGTCATTTTGGCAAATCCATCTATGCCAATCTTCTGTGTCCGACCGAGCATACATCCCTCCTTCACAGCGTGTAAAAAGCAGGATGTCCCATAAAGCCCCAGGAGCTGAGGAGCCGTCAGATTCAAAGAGCTGAAAACAAGCAAAGCAAGGAACTGTAGGGCAGCTCTTTTCAAGTCTAGGTCAATTGTTTTTGCAGTATGTCATTCATAGGTCAGTCAGAGAGCACCACAAAAGCGCAACAGTGGGGTTCTGGAAGTAAAAAAACCCCATTCACCAATACTCCGTAGGGGAACTGATTTTTTAAAACAACTTATAGAGCTTTAAAGACAGACCTACTGTGAGGAACAATGTTGTTAATTGCTGGTATATGCTTTTATTAAATGCATCAGCCTGCATTAATTGAACTTATTTTTAAAGTTTAACAGTGAAATTATTGGTGACATTACCCATGATTCAGAAAATAAAAAAACAACTAAGAGAAACAAATGAAGCAAATTCTGCTAAACAAATTCTCTAGCACTCGCCTACTCCCATGAAACACTGTGTATTACTGAAGGCCTAATATAATTGTGTACAGGGATCAACACTAAGAATCTTTGCTGTATATGTGCACATTTTGCAATGAGCATACTTTTTTTTTTTTTTTTTTTTTTTAAGTAGTTAGTCAACATATTTAATTCACTGTTTCATGGACAATGCAGAGACAAATACAGGACTATTTACCTGCATGCCTATAAAAATCAAAAGTTAAATCAATATATTGTTCATCAAATCCAGCACAAAAAGTACACCCTCACTAACTCATGCACAGCACTTGTCATGTTACTGTGGCATTACTATCAACAGGCTTTTTTTTCCCACGAGCCCTTTCTTTTGTGTGCCAAAGCCTGTTAGTGTGGTCTGTTTGATCTGGAGCTGACCCGACCAAGGGTTTAGCCAGATCTCACATTAGTGCCATTAGACATGTGACTACTAGAGCTGGCCTGCAAAGCTGTATGACTGTTGAGCAGCCCACCAACCATTTTTCCAATTAAGTCTACTGCATTTTAAATTATAGGTGGAACGTACGGTTTGGAAAAACTGAAAGAAATATATAAGGTCTAGGCTAATCTATCTGTGTCAGTTAGAGTGACTAAGCTGCACTTTTTCGGAATACTCTAATTTTTTCCATCAGGAAAATAATGCAACTCTGTGTTTTAATGTAACGCTGGTATTACAAGAATATCTGTGACAAGAGCTCTTTTCAGTACGCTGAAAAATCGCGTTCTTTCTGTACATTTTATTTTTATTTTACAATTTAACAATATTGAGAAAACAACTGAAACTCTATTCCATTCTCGAACACGAAGGTTTCCCTTAAATGCACTAGGAATACAACGTTTTACTCACTAACACATCGTTCCTGTTCGTTTCTTTCTTTCTAATCCCCATTAACAGTGTTTAATGGAATGTTTCTAAAACAGAGAAATTCAATTTGATATCTGTCAGAATGGAGGAAAGCTCATTTTTATTCACACTGCATGGTGTTATACGCTTGTGAAACAACTCCTTTGGATTTTTGGGGTTATTTAAGGTCTGCTGAAAATGATGTGCCGATGATTTCACGTTTACTTTTTCTATTGATGGTTGCAGAAAGTGGAGATTGTCATTTCGTTTTCACAAACCAGACCTTTACACGAGTTCATTAGCCGTATCCGAAAGGTCACAGTTTAAGAGAAGTTCACACAAAGCATGAGGTGAGTAAGGAAAAAGGCTGCCATGCTGCGTGTAGTGGCACACATTTGAAAACTTACAAAGAAATCGGAAATAAAATTCATGACAGAAATGTCATTTCACGTCCTATTTCTGAGCGGGCCATATTCAGTTTTCAGAGTTCAGATTTCAGATTCAGAGTCACGTTCTGTCATGATATATGACATTCAACATGTTATGTGATATTTAACATCCTGTCTACTTCAGCATTACACAACTTCCTCATGTAATCGCAGATCCCTCACTGAGAAATAGCAAACTAATAGGAAAACTATGAAAGGCACTATGATTCAGTTCAGCAGGTGCTTAACTAAAAATCACACACCATTAAAGGCATCCTACTCAAACGTGGGACGGTTTGTTTAAACCTTTCTCTCTCATATGAAATCACATCACACACGTTCAGACGTTAAGCACTTATCTTACGCATTAAACATTTTGCTCAAAGTTGCAAAAAACGCTTAAAAAAACAAAAAAACGGGAAATTAGCGCTGCTATGTCTGCGAAAAATTAAAGTTGGATTTATCTCAACAAACTTCATCCATTTGGCTACAGTGCGCTGAAGCAAAACCTGGCGAATTTCTTTACGTTTCAGTGCAGAAACAAGAAACGACATGCTTTTATATGAAAACGACGTTTTTTAATGTTTCCTCAGAAACATGCGACTGCGTCTTCAGTTTTGCTCCACGGGGATTCGGGAACAATAAGCGTCTCTTCCGAACCAGATCCTGCGAGGAATGCCGCAGCTATCTTCCTAAACTTTTTCGTCACAGAAAAATGTTTGCAAAACTCACCAGTTTCGTTCAGAACTGCGTCCGTACGAAGTTGTGAGGGGAAACCCTTGACAACGGGACCGTTAGCTTCAGTTGCCGGTATCCTCGCGAGCTCCAGATTCGCCTCAGCACATAAATTACTGCGCGCGGGCGGCGGGTTCATTGAGCTCCGTGATAATGCGGAGAGAGACGGGCTGGGGGAGGGGCGGCGCTATTACCTGCAGCCCCTGCCCCCAGACACACACACACACACACACACACACACACACACACAGAGAGACAGAATGGAGCACTACTGAGCAATGCCCTGCCTTAAAAAAGGATGAGTTTATACCTTCAAAAGACCTTATTAAATAAAATCTATAGTTCTAGAGCTTTTTACTTCATGCCTTTTAGCGCTGAGGGTAAATGCTGGTGTATACACTTAAAAAAAAGCACATTTAGCATATATTATTTCAAATAAAACACAAATGATGACTGGACTGTGACTTTCTGTCCAATCAAATGAGCTTCATAAGATTTTTCCTCCCAGTGTGTGTTGGGGAGATACATTACAAGCTACCAAATCAGATTACTTTTTTTAAGTTACTAGTAAAGTAAAGTAATGCATTACTTTTTTAAATTTTGAAGAATATGTCGTTTAATTTATATTCTTCTCAAATTAGTAATGACAATTAGTAACTATTGGGTACTTTTTTAGGGAGTAATGCAATATTGTAAAAGTAACTTTCCAAAACAGTGCTCCACATATAAAATCTCATATTTGACGTACTGAAGGTTTTTGAATAGTGATCCCGGTTTACAAAAAAGTCCCTGTCGGTCAATTTTTCAAAATGAGATTGACACATTATCTGAAAGCCGAATAAGCTTCGATGTTTGGTTTATTAGGACAGGACAATATTTGGCTGATATACAACTATTTGAATATCTGGAATCTGATGGTGCAAAAAAAAAAAAATTAATAAAAATACTGAGAAATCATGTTGTTCTTAGCAATGCATAGACCTGTTACTAATCGCAAATTAAGTTTTGATATATTTACAGTAAAAATGTAGAATTGATGATTAATGATTTTTAGCATCAAATAAAAATCAGTCACTTTGGCCTATACGATGCATTTTTGGCAATTGCTGTAAATATACCCCAGCAATTTTGTAGTCCAGGGTCACGATTATGCTGGAGTATAAAGGGCCACCACACTAAAAATCAATAACTATAACAATAGAATCTAGGCATAATAACAGTCTGTTTATTAGACATCTGTGCCACAGCAGCTCTGTCGTCTGCCACTTTAAATGCTAAAGCGCTTTAAAATCTGGTGGGTTTTGATTGACTGCAAATGATTTTATTACTAAGAAAGAGAAAAATGAGGAATATAGTTGTAATGTAGACTTCCCTAATCTCATAGAATTAGAACAAATATTTAAACTTTACAGTTTAATTGTAAAAAAAATTTTTTTTACAATTATTTAAAGAGAGAGAGAGAGAGAGAGAGCGTTAGATAGATATAGTATAATAATATGTGCTAAATAAGTCGTCAGTATTTAATGTGAGCCAGTTACCGTAATGTAAGTCACTCTAATAAAATACAAAAAGTTATTTTAGAATAAAAAAAACAAGCACATAAAATACTATGAAAGCAGACAAAGGAAGCTCTACTCTTAAGGGGGGAAAAAATATTCCTCTTCAGAGCCTAAAGACAGGCACCACACACCAAACATATCTTTCAAAACAGCAATTTTACAATCCCCAAACTGTTAACTGACTGACTGCTGATTGAATGAAAATAACACGGTGTGGGGCAAGTTACTTCCTCCACCCAGAGATAATTAACAGGGCCATAAGAACAGTTTAACCTGGAGAGCAGCCAGCAACTCCCATTAAGACTCATGATTAAAAACATATGACGAGTGGGAAGACTTAGGTGTCACAGATTGAGAAACTACTTATAGCCTACGTTATATCAACTTTTTTGTTCAACAGAAACATGAGGGAATGAAAAGAATGACATAATTTTTGTTTCTGGGTAGACCATTCCTTTCTCATCAAGTTAATTCTAACCAGGTTATGCTGTAAAATATAAATCAAGATTTAAACATAGGCTATATCAGTCATGACATTACCGACTGTGGCTAAAACCAAACATTTATGTATTGCACACCCAAATTTTCCATTAGCCTATCAGAGCATTCAGTGTTTTTTCACAGAGAGCCAGTCTAAACTGATATAGTTGGTTTTCAGTGACCACACAAAGGAAGGAAGGGAAGGGAGGGCTGGTCCACACAGAACTTTACATTGGCAGATGTTAAAGGTTTTCCTTCTGAAAAAAAAAAAGGACTGATGTGGTGACTTTTATGAACTTTTAAGTATGAAAAAGATTTGACCACACCAAAGCATGAACATCACAGGCTCATAAACCACGATGAAGGCCATTTCTGACATGCATGCATAGTATTTAATATACATTTTGTCTCAAAAACAATGTCACTAATCATCTCAAACATACATAGTGCCAAACGTACAATGGCATTTTGTGTTGTCAGTGATTTTTGAGATGCCTGTGCTGAACAAACCAAACAGGTTCGACACCATTCCATTACAACAAAAAAAAAAAGAAAAGAAATGAGGTTACTGTTCTCACACATCACTGCATAGAAATGGAAATTTAACTGTAAAATACAATTAAACATGTACTGGAAAGCTGCACAGCTTCCAGTCTGCACAGGAATAAACAAACCCTGAGAGAATCAAACAAACCACAACAAACACCACATTATGACTAGGAGAGAAAACGGAATATGGAGAAAATCCCACAATCTGACATAATCACTGGCAATATTTCACAGAAAATAACCTTCCCCCAAAATAATAATAATGATAAAAAACAACGACACAATATTTTAGTAATGTCAATTTAAAGAAAAGGCAATGCAGCTTCCCACAATGGGCTATTCATTGAAAAGACAAAAGCTTGTTCAAAAACAAAAGGTTTCATTCACAATGCTTGCACTCCTAGTTCCACCACTAGCTTCCTCCCCCTGTCCCAAAGGCATGACAAATTGTTTTCCTAGCTTCACAACTGCTCTCATTAATGATGATTGTCGCCCTATTACTGTCCCAGAAGAAGCATTTGTGTTAGGTTAGGGAATAATCCTAGCAGAGAGCACTCAAAATCATATGGTTACTTATACCATTTCCAACTCAGACAACTAGGGCTTAATTAACTTAATTTTCTATCAGTGATATTTTTGTTTTGAGTATGAATTTGATTTATCATATGCAAACCCCCGAGATGGTCATATTGTGCAACTAATCATTATATATAGATCACATCAAATTGCATGCATTATAATCAATCTGTAGCCTGTCTAAAGCCAGCATCTCCATAACAAAGCATCTCCAATAATGACCTAGTGACAAAATCAATTCATTCTTGTTAGAATAGTGTCATTTTAGTCACCTAAAATGGGGCCGAGAAAAAAAAAATTGCATGCTGACCTTTTAATGTCCTTCAGAAACATGATAGTTTCTTCCTGGTTGAAAACGCATTTTAAATAACTAGCAGCCCAAAACATTTAACTTGAAAAATTTGTAGCGCTTATAAAAAGCATGTCACTTTTTTTAAAACGCTTTTTAAATTTTGCCTTTTGATTTGCACGGACTTCAGCAAAAACCTCTTTTCAAGGAAAGAGGAGGAAAAAAAAGTGAAAATAGGGAAAACTGGTACTTCCTGTAAGTTTTCCCATCTAAGCCGCAGAACACTGAACCAAACACTTCATGCAACATAAAATTTGCATTCACATCTTTCATGAGAAAAAGGAGTGACCATCCAGGTGATTCAGAGGCCTGGGTAACTATTCCTGTTTTATTCAATCTGCTTCCTGAATGACATCATCCTCGCTGAGTGACACCTCCTGGACAGTGAGGCATGCTTTACTCACTCGGTCATGTGATCACCCCACACAAGGGATGTGGTCATGCATTATCTCACAGTGTAATGACATCAGATGGCACAAAGGCTCCTTATGCACAAACTCAATGTCTGACTAAAACTACATCTGCTCCAGAAATACTGCACTTGCCACAAATGGAAAATAGGTCACTATTGGAATTTATTGTTTTCGTCCTCACCGCTTTTCATCGCATGTTTCTGAGTCCTAATATCTTTAGTCATTTCCTGTAGCAGATTCATAACCCGCTGCAGGTATCGTTTTCGAGCTCTGAAACTACACAGCAGCTCATGGTATCTGAATCTGATCTCAATACTAACTTATGAAATACAGATTAAATAAATCTGTGCAGTGACAAAGACTCAGTTAAACTGTCTAAAAGCAAAAGCTTTACAGGGCCACAACTCCAAGGAAAAAGCAGACTGTTAATCTCTGATGACTTCCATAACACAGCCTAGCGCTAAAAGTATTGTCCTCCAACCCTCTAGAATTTCCTCTTAAAAGACAGAAAAGCCTAAATGAAGACACTAAATGCTTAAAACGCCACAAACGCACCTGTCAGCTACAGCTATCTGGCATACAGTGCACATAAACCTGTAAAACAAACCCTCGGGCTGACAAAAGGAGATCCTTATAAAGCTTTATACTGAGTCTGTGTACTTACAGCGTCTGTCTGGCAGACATCTGTGATCCGGTCACGAGCAGCTGTAATGTGTGTATCTTGCTGACAATCATGCAGGTTTTTCCAGGTGATTCTGAAACAATGACATCATCCCTATCAGCACACACCTGTTTCCTCAGGAAGCTCCTCCCACCGTCCTGCTTTTAAAGGGACAGGGTACAGCAAAACATGACAACTCATAAAGAACATTATCTGTTTGAACAGACTCAGTCATGTGAGCCGAGGCCAAACAGAGTGCTTTAGACAAATATGACTTCATTCAGATAGCAAATATGACTTGAGACAGTTAACAGAGGCTGAATACAAAGCCAGTCAGCCAAATATAAATAAGTATGACCATTAATTCGTCATGTGAGGTCTTGTTTTTTTGTTGCATTGCATATGCCTTTGGATCAATTCATTATTTTTTGAAAGAAAAACATCCACTTTATAATAATCAGCTGAATCATTCTTAAACGACACACTTAAACCAGACATTTTATAAACACTGACTTTAATAGAAGCGGATTAATATGAGCCATTTATTAAGTCTGAATGCTTAGAAGGTTAAACCTCAAAATGTCGCTTAAAATTAGCAACTGAAATGTCATTTATAGCCAGAAACATCAATGAATGCCATATGGGATATTTTTGGCTGTAATCCTCTTTGTCATAATAAAGTGGCGCTGTTGCCTGGATGGACAATGAAAGGGTGTATGAGACTAATTTCATAACTCATTTGTCCTGAAAATCTGTTATTAGGAGCTAAGCCTTTCTTAGAGATCTGCTAATTAGACATCATTAAAACCAAAGCAGTTAAACATTAAGAACCTGTCATCAGTAATCCTAATATGCAACTGAACACAATATCATCATGTAGCTGATGTGCAATTAAATATAATATACTATAATATATATATATATATATATATATATATATATATATATATATATATATATATATATATATATATATACATATACATATATATACACACACATATATACATATGCATATGTGTGTATATATATACGTATAATATATACATATATACATTATAATATATATATACACGTAATATATATATATAAATATATATACACGTAATATATATATATAAATATATATACACGTAATATATATATATAAATATATATACACTTATTATATATATAAATATATATATATTATATATATATATATATATATATCATTATTATATATATAAATATATATATATATATATATATATATATATATATATATATATATATATATATACTGAACACTTGCATTGCACATTTTTCATTCACTAAAAAGAACTGGCTCATAAAAGTGATTATGGAAGTCCTCATGAAAGATTGCATTATTATTATTATTATATTATATATATATATATATATATATATATATATATATATATATATATATATATATATATATATATATATATATATATATATACATAGATAGATATACATTTTTTTATTTTTTGCATAAATAAAGTGTTAAACCTTGTGCAGGAAACTTCATTCCTATCCAAGCTCTTATCAATAGTTATTCTCATGGCTGACCTGTTTACATAGTCACTCACTATATGGCAAAACTGTCCTCAAACAGAGGCTTGTGGGGTTAAATTTGGATTGCACAACAGCATCCGTCAATATGTGCGCCGTGTCTCCTCGGGTGGTCGGTAGTACACACACAGTGCCGATGGCACACGCAAGTAGCCATTCACAAATGTGTGCTGTGCTCTCATGGGAATTCTGGGGGAGGGTTAAAAATAGTCCAGAGTTCCAAATGGGTGCCTTTCTCAGAATTTCTGTCTCTCAGCGTGTTTCCATGCTTGAACTTGGCCGCTGAAGCGTCTCTATTCTTTTATCATCTATAAACACTGTGGCCTCAACCATGAAATTATTATGCCAGAGATAAGAATGTGGATATTGTGTTTTCATTTAAAGCCCGTCTAGGTCAAAATCATTTGGGTTATGCTGTTCTTTTCATATCAGCAAGAGAATGTAGTAGTTATTAGCTAAGTAAAGTCTCCAGGAGTCTTTCATTTTTAGATGGCTTAAGGAATTCAGGGTGTAGACATCCTTATGGCAGCCCACAACTCTATGTCTTCATGGCTGTGTAGAAATTTCATGGTTTTCAAGGAATGTCCGTGACTCAAGCTTTTTCAATAATACACAGAGATATTTAAGCAGAAACAGATGGGGAGGAGAGAGAGAAAGAATAGGAGGGAGCGAAAAAAGAAATAAAAAATCCTGTTCAATGACTCACAGACGCCTATTCAGAACAAGGTCAGGCAGTTTTTGTAACAAATTGAGTCTTTTCACCTCAGATATCATAATTGTGCCCAGTAAACAACATAACATCCCTTACCAGCCTAGTGACCTATAGGAGGTCATGTCACGGCATAAAAACACTCTGTAATGACCCTGTATGTCAAATACACTGTCAGCTTCAATTAACGTTCAGTTCGGTGCCTCCAAATCCAATTATTTGTTAAAGCTACTGTGGCTCTTTTCTATGGGAACAGCAAATAGTTCACATGCACCCCACAATGAGACATTAAATAAACCGACCAGCAGATTAAAACACACAGGGCCTCCATTAATTATGTTTGAGAGAGACCATGGAAGTCTCTTGTGTTTAGGCATCAGCCTTTTAAGGCCGGCTGATGTCCAACAGGTTTTTAACGGTAACTGACCTAAGAAGTAATTTTAGGAAGCAGCTATAAAAAAACTAAATGAAGTCATGTGAGGAAACATGCTTACAGGGGAAGCGATCAGCTGAAATGTTTACACTGATGCATCCGTAGGAGGATCATCCATAATTCTCAATACGGTTTCTTCTAAATTGCTGCTAGCGTTTTTCATGCAAATATAAAGGTATAAAACATAGCATTCAGCTTTGCGATCTGAGAAATAAACTACATTTGAACATAAATTAAAATGTATTTTAAAATGTATTTAAAAAAATACTGTTTTTACATCAAATAATTCGTAGTAGCATAAGCGCACTTCATTAGAAAAACATTATCCCAGGCATTAAATTATTTATTCAATTTTAAATGTTTATTCACCTGGTAAGTAAACATCTTCCACTTACATTCGATAACCAGGTGTCCCGAACATTTTTTACCCGTTTATATTTTATCTTATCTAAAACTAGTTCTGTTAATTGGTTTGTTTGGACAACGTGAATTTTGCTATCTTTCACGAACACAGAGCTCAAAATTTATGCTCACCTTCAATATTCATTCAACTGTTCGTATTTACTGTATGCATTTCTACAGAAATAACTCTGCAGGTTCAAAGTTTTTTTTTTAAAAAGACCACACGTAGACCGGGAGACTGTTACATAATGATGGATCCGGCCTGTCACGCAGGTTACATGTAAGAGGAGGGCCTCACTATCAGCTACAGGCCAGCAGACAGAATTTAATGAGAAACAGGCAGGTGCGTGAGAGCTGCGCTCAAAAGAGAGCTGGACCACTGAAAGCACTAATCTTTCCCCGTTTCGCTTTCTACAAACATAATTAATAAAGAATAAGAAACAAAAGGGCAATAAGGACAAGAACTAGAAAACACAGAGCCGTTAAAATCCTGCAAAAACACAGTGGCTACAAATCATTTTTTGGAGAGAAAAGCCACAATTGTTGGTTTGATACTTGATAAAATAATATACATTTCAAGTGTGACTTAACTGTTCACATAAAAAAAAAAAAAAATCTTGTAGAGGAGTTTTGCCACTTTGCAAATCATAACCATACACGTGATTATTTATTAGTGTCTGTGCAGTCTGTTTAAGATTTGTCTGCAATGTGCAATTCATGCAAGTTTGTCTCTGCTAGGATATTGTGTAAAATTGACAGGCGATGACAGCCCAAATGTGCAAGATTATTTACACTGACTGCTGAGAGACTTGAAAACTGAAAAGCAATAAACCAAGTACATGTGCAATGCCAGCAGCAGTGTCAGTCTCATTAAAATCTCCTTGTCCATGACATATTTTACTGGGCTGCAGACTACTCAGAAAAATAAATGCATTATTTTTTATCATAAAACCCTAAAAGTGCATTATTAAAAAAAAACTAAAACCAAAAATTATACAAGTGTAATTAATTATTATATTTTTTACGTTTCATAAAAAATAATTGAGATGTATGCAAATCCTGTGCCTTGTTTGTCTTACTGTACAGCATACTACCACGTATTTATTTGCTCAATGAAATACCTCGGCCTGTAAGCGCACATGGCCGTGATCGGCTCAGCGCTGATGAAAACGGCAGCATCATTATGAGTGCATCTGTACTGAGAAGAATGATCATCGCCTTGCGTATGGGAGAGTGTATGAAATAGTAGAAATCATTAGATGTATCTATCTGTTGTTAAATTCTGTTCGGCATTAACAGACTGTAGCTTATTTGTGTTTCCTCTGCAAAGAGTGAGTGCATACCATCACAGAGAGAGAGAGAAGTGCATGTGAGCTGAGAGTGCATATCCAGAGCCAGACTCAACCGGGGGCTTGATAAAGCAGGAAAACTGCTCTCACAAGGAACAAACTTGGGCTAATATCAAATGAAGACGGAGTTTTGATTTACACATGAATGTCTCCCACTCAGCTCAAATGTTCCTTTACCTTGAGAAGTTTAATAAAAGTTACCCTCAAGGGCTTCTCTGTCCCTTCCTGTCCTAAGCCCTTAAAGCATGTTGTGAAATTTACAGGAATCCCACACACCCCCAACCAATTAGCCAGACTGAAGGCTCTGTCTGCTGATGAATACATGGGAGCGCAGGCCCTCGAGGAGTGACCATCAGTATGTTAATTTATTCATTTCTAAATTTTACATAACAATTAGTAGGCTTCTTTCGCATGCATGCCAGGGCTCTTATTTACTTTTCACAGAGAGATTGCTAAAGGAGGGGTGACGGGAGAACAGAAAGAGAAGGTTCGGATGGAGGGGTGTCTATTTTGATCACCCCTCTCCGCCGTAATAATAGAGACATCTCCTCCTTGTTTACGTAACACAACCTTCACACGCCGAAAGCGGGCCGATTTCGTGCACGCAAACGAACCAACTCATTAAACTCCAATTATCCTGTTCGATATAGGAAGAGACCCCAAAGTTTATGAAAGAGCTTATGATCTTGTGATTTCCCCAGAACAGCAGGCGACAGGGATAAACGGATTTCAGAGCGGATGACAGACAGATAGACAGATATTCAGCACACCTGAATGACCTGCACTTCTCACTGGCTCCGTTTTCTCACCTGCACAGCCTCTGAAACGCCACCAGATGACATTGGCGGCTAGAGGACAATCAACTGTATTGAAAAGATGAGAAAGCGCTACGTCACTGAAAATGGTGAGGAGCATATGGTCTTGTGCTGGGTAAGTTAAAACCAACGGGGCCGGTAATAAATCACCTCCAAATATATATCAATATCAATTTTTTTTCTGTGATGCGGGCTGCATCCAGTCGGTATATAAAAAAACCACACAAATCAGTAAACGCACGCGTAATTTGCCATGCGTGATAGAAGTGATGCGCGCATCGACGCGGTCGAGGCTCAGCCATGTGGTTATTCTACTACGTGGCGAACTTCTAGATGCGCAGCGTTGTGTTCGCCACAACGCACGGCGCGCACAGCTTCGTCAGCACATTGCAGCGCGCGAGGTTTAGCGTCTCCTTCGCACTGTACCTGTATCGCGACACGAGCCTCTCGAAAAAGCGCGAGGGGGGAAAAGAAAACGCCGATTCGAGACCCGCCGCGCTGCGCAAATGATCAAACGCATTCGCTCCGACAGTGATGCATCCCTGTGTTTGTTTACTAGATCAGCACATGCCTGTGGAAGAGCAGCTACGTCTTAACTTCCCAACTCACGCAGCGAAACGCCTTCGCTGCCTTTTTTCTCCCCCACGTCTGAGGAGCAGACGCCGCTTCGATAGGATGGTGAAAGGAGGGTTTCCTTACCTTGCAGCGCGCATCCTCTCCCTGGCTGGTCGGCGGGGTAAAAATCTGTTATTTTCTGCCGCTAAACCTTAAACATCCCTCAGCGTCACTGTGTGCTGCAGCCAAGGCAACCAAGTCTCGCGATGTTTGGCGTCTCAGGTGTCGATTCGGCGGAGTGTGACAAGGAGACTGGGCCATAGCTCGGATGCTTGTAAATACAGGGGTTCATGGGTACCAGTAGCTAACACTACAGGGAAAAAAAAAAAAATCAAAAATCTATGTTTTATTATGTTTGCACACTCTATGGAGCCCAAAATATCAATCGATGCCAAAAAGTGAATTTCTTTTACTGAAGACTTCATACATGACATATTTCATTCTAATGAATTAAATTTTATCTAAATGTTTTATCTAAATAAAACAAAGGTTCTTGGTTATTTCAACATGACAAAATGAGTAGCCTACATGTAGTAGATGTGTGAGTCACATTAATTCAGTTACTGTATGTATATATATATATATATACTGAACACTTGCATTGCACATTTTTCATTCACTAAAAAGAACTGGCTCATAAAAGTGATTATGGAAGTCCTCATGAAAGATTGCATGCAACCTGCTGGCTGTGGTTAGCATTAGTGCCATAAAACACAGGCAAGTATACTTATGACCCACTTTGTCCTTCCTATTTTAATTTATACTAACAAATGACACAGTATATTCACAAAAGACAGCAACAGAAATATAAGCAATCGATCTTTTATTAAAGAATGGGCATGTAGTGTTGTGAAGACAGCAGTTTAGAGTTTTTGGATTAATGTTTGTGATATGAGTGGTATAATAATATGCATAAAGCGCTCGTATTACATGTAATAATACTAATCTACTACAGCAGAGACAACAATACTGTGTAAGATGTTCCACACAACATTATTATAACCATAACTACTTGATGATCAGTATTTACTCATGTAAATGACACTAATGAAATGGTAAAGTGGGACGTTAGCTTATTTTAAGCGAGGTCGCAATTTATGCAGTCAAAGCTGTGTACCGTTATCTAAGTGACAGAAAAAAGAAGCACGTGCCAAGCAGTCCATCACTGCTCAATGCTAACCGGACATCGTTGCCCAAGGCACTTTATGCTCATTTGTTCACTTCTAAAGTGCAACATGCCGACAAAATAACAAATGAATCAAAACTTCGGTCTCCACCTAACAACTTCATTTACGTTGATATGCTTCATGCATAAAATTTCTCCACAAATATGTATTTCTTTGTTTAAAGCTCACATTGAGAGTACAGTGAGAGAGGTTTTCCCATTAACATACTCTTGATGTCCTCCTGGTGCTTTGGTGCATTGTGACTGTGTGCATAGGTATGTGTTGTCTGTTTTTAGAGTGCAGGGTAATTAGGACAGGCATTCATTCGGGTTTTTTTTGTTTTCTTTTTAGGGTCGTAGATTCACAGGTCATCAGTCTCCCCATCAAATGGTATAGTATCCAACTCCATGTGAATGCTGCCTGGTTCAGCGCTACCCCCCCAGCCGATGGGTGTGCGGTTAAAGGAGGGTCGTGAGCCGATGTCATGGTGGTATACCACTGCAGGTTCAGGCTCCTCAGCGGCCACCTCAATGTCTGGCAGCTGGAAGGTCATCAGCTGAGAGGCCTTCTCAAAACCTCCAAAAGGCATAGCGCTCCTAAAAAGAGAGAGACCAATTAAAAACAAAACAAAAACATAGGTTTAAAAAATGTTAATTGTTGCATGCACTAGAAAAGAAAAGAGGCAGATTGCCCAGCCTATATGAAGAAATGTAACTGCACCTGTTGAAGCACTTATATTTGCACAGCTCCTTTTGAGAGCTGGGTCCAGGCATTTGAGTCTTCATTGTTGCTATAAGTTCTTCATTGCCCTTCATAGCCCGCTCCCAGGGGGAAACATATGTCTTCACATATGCGGCCCTCTTCTTTGCCTTTTCCAGAGCAGCCTTAGAACTTTCCTCACCTACAGAGAAATACAATCGGATCGAAAGTAACTGCATTGCATTAGTAAAAGTGTAACATTAGTTAAAAGCATGGTTCATTTTAACTAAAGCTTTATATAGTATTTTTTGTACACTTTTAAACATTACTATTCAGATTTCATTTTAATTTGAGTTTAGCTTCATCTTAAACTAATAAATATTATTTATATAGTTTTCATTAATAGCTTATTTTAATCTTAGGGTTTTTTTAGGCATGTAATTGATTGTATGCTTGTAATTTGTATAAGATATTGATGTATTGAATCTTCTTTTTTATTTCAGTTTAATTTTTAAGCCAAAGAAACATTTCTAATTGTGTAATTGTTTTTTAACTGTGAAAAGAAATACGAATTTTTATTTATTTATTATTACAGGCGTTTTTTCCTGTATTTTAAATTTTGCACTTCATTATATTGTCTTTTATGGTTAACAGTAATTTTCAAAAAATAAATGCATAATGTCCTGGCACAAAATTGCTAGTAATTTTTTTTACAGTGTACTTTTAGTTTATTTATTGATAATAACATTGTTGAACACAAGTTTAATGGCGAGTCTCCGTGGCTTCTAGTGTGGGTGAGCTGGCAAGTGTATAAAGGTCTCCATCTGGGTCCCTACTCACTCTGTGAGGCATCTCCTGACACACCATCCTTTTCCCCTGCTCCTCCTGCCACTCCAGCACCTCCAGCACCACCAGCATCTCCAGCAAGCCCACCTGCTTGCAGCCCACCTCCTAATCCCTTTCCATAGCTTCCGGGTTTAGGAGGAGGCACTGGTGCATAACCGGCCCCACCAGCCTGGCCAGCCATATGTCCACCAATCAGGCGCCCACCAACATCCATCATCTGGCCCCCCAGGCTGGGCACGAACTTCTGGAGGTTGTCCTTTGAGTAACGTCATAATGAATTGAAGAGTTTCCAAATCAGCATTCAAACCATAGATACGTTTAAATAAAGACATAATAATGTCACCGGAATATAGACTCAGAATAAGAGCAACAGAGAACACTGAGCGATGAAGAACTGAGATTTAGGAACAATGATCGTTTAATGCAAATAATGTGACGACAAATACATATATGTTGATAGCTCTTAGCCTGCCTTACCATGGACTCACTACTGAAGAGGTCAGGGTTGTTCTCGTAGATGAACTTCTCCACACGAAGCTGCCTCATCTTGAACATCTTGGAGCCTTTGTTTTTCATAAGGGATAGTTCCTCCAGCATGATATCCCTGGGTGCCCTGATCTTTTTCCCCAGGTCAAACTCTGAGGCCTCAGGCTCTGATTCATACTCTACAAAACAAAAAAAAAACATTATTCACTGCTGTGCTCGTTTAATGTTGATGTATCATTAAAAGACATTCAGTTTTTAGCTTGAACGTATCAAACAAACTAGTATAATACTATAAAGTGAAATCAGCACTGTAATACTCTGTTGGTTCACGTGTATTTTAACTTTGCTTTATCAGACTATGTTTGGAAAAAAAAAATGTCCCAGATTTCCTAGTAGGCCTATCAAGTGTCGTCATTCATATTTATACAGATGTATCTTTTTTCCTGCATTGTAATCATAACAGTAACTAAATAGCTATTAGTCATCCTACCACCCACTATTTTGTGCTGGAATAACAAACGCAGTTCCTTGGAAATGTTCATAACAGTATTAATATAAACAATAAACTCATTTCAACTTGATCAAGCCTATTCCTCTATTAGATATAGCATCCCTGTATGGAATAAGAAACAGTTTCCTCATATCCAAATAATGTTTTTGAAGGAAAAACATATAAACAAGCATCAGGTTTGCAAGAGCCTCTCCACTCTTTCACAGATTTTTCATTCTTCCACAAGAATAATTTTTCCCTCACATTCAAAAGCATGAAAAAACATATCAATTAGACTTAATTTCCGCTGGAGACACTTATGCAATGTTCTTTCAGTGGAGTAAATGTCCCATGATTATAATGATGAAAGGGAGGGAGAGGTGCTCCAGCAACAATCAGAGACACGGCTGACATTTCATCTATGAAATCTGCAAGATGCATGTTGCTGACATATTACTCCTCATTAAAACATATTAAATCCAGACGCATGAAACCTTAGTGACAGGGCCTGAAATGAAGATGATGTTCCCAATAAACAGTGACACTGCCAACACAGGCAATTGAGCAGGTTGTGTGCTATCTTTGTTGTGGCATGTTCATAGTCTAAGCTCGCTAATGACATGTTTCAAAGAAGACATCATCTCACCTGGCAGAAAGACTAAACAAACACACTCTTTAATTATATGAAAAATACCTGCTATTTAATCGCAGACCACAATATCATAGCCAGAAACATACGGTATGTTATTCTGAAATGTTGCTGCAATATAAAAGCATTTTATTTCTTACGCTGATTTGGTACTCAAGGACATTTCTTACTGTTATCAACGCTGAAAACGGTTGTGTTGCTTAATATCTTTGTGGAAAATGTGAAACCATTTCAAAAGTTTGGTTTAAATAGGATTTCATAAAAATGCATTAAATTAAATCTAAAGATTAATAATGTAAATATATTTCTTTTGAAAAATTCTGTTTTCAAACAGTCTTTTTCACAATAATATTAATTACCATTATTCTTACCTATACTAGCTGAGCACCAAATCAGCAATGGTTTCTAAAGGATCATGAGATACTGAAGGCTAGAGTAATGGCTGCTGAAAATTCTAAATAAATTTCATTTTAAAATATATTAAAACAGAAGACAGCATGCCTGACAATCAATCAGTTATCCCAGGTCACATTTTTAAACCTGTCTGATATTTTGGATGTATGGAAAGTTGCTGAAGTTGTGGCCGTTTTACCATCTT
Source organism: Puntigrus tetrazona (assembly GCF_018831695.1). Taxonomy (NCBI): domain Eukaryota; kingdom Metazoa; phylum Chordata; class Actinopteri; order Cypriniformes; family Cyprinidae; genus Puntigrus; species Puntigrus tetrazona. Next base: position 8,056,781 of record NC_056711.1, on the reverse strand, counting down.
GGGTTATGTGTGAGAGGTCAGTGATGATCTTGGAGGGCTTTTTCCTCTTGTTGGGTGGTGCTGGTGTTCCTGACAGAGGCATGACTCCAGACTGGGAAAACAGAGATCAGAGCAGGTTTAACTATATACTAAAATGTTTCTCGGTCTTGTCATTTAGCAGTAGCTTCTGTTTGAAAGTAAATGAACAGGTATCATTTTTTGTGGTGTAAGCAAAGTCTGCAGATCACACGGTTAGTCCCTGAGGAATAATACATTTAGAACAGACACTTGCTGAGTGTAGAAATGAATGACCTCACGTTCCTCACATTCCAAGATCAAGTAGATGTATGAATAGATGTATGCATATAATTCACCACAGTGTTTGATTTGTTCAGAGGGCTTTTTTTTTTATTTTATACAGTTTCCGGATATGAATATTATGAAAAAAGCTATTTGATAATGATATCCTTTCTCGAGTAGCTACATCATTTTTTGTTAGAACATAAACAGCTATGACATCAATAAATATTAGCGGCTGATTATTGCATATGATTTATGTCATTTTATGCTGTTACTTTGTTCGTCTCACTCCAAAACATTCCATCCAAATTTCGCAATCTATTTACGGACTTGAAACAAACGCTAAAAAATATCCAGCTTTTCATGTTCCATTTTTCTTCATGCCATAGTTAAAAAAAAAACAAAAGCACTTATAATTAATACAGTTAAGCCAATTTTTTCTTTTAAAGCCTGGACACGGAGGTCCAATTAAATGGCATCTTTTCATTCTTATTTCATTCGCTTCCCTGCACACAGTGTATCTGCTATTTTTTAAGGCTCTGTTAATGGCAAACACTGCGTTGACTTGACTGTAACTCAATACAGTACGGCTATTTTTAAAGCAAGACCTTTTAGTGGCAAGTCATGGCATTGGTTTTTATTGTCAGATACTCAGGATTGGTCACAAACGCACACGCATAAACACACGTAAGGCTGTTACTTAATGCTTTGTAGAAATGGGAAATCTCCCTCAAACTGAAACGACACCATGGACTGGTGTGTGGTGAGACGAGGGGGGCGCACGACCCACCCTGTAAAATAACCACGAGCTGGGCTCCACCGGGCTTAAGTTCCCCCAGCTGGACAGTACAGGCTTTGCATTCCACATAAAATCATCAGCCAGGTCGGGTGGGAGCGTTTAGCACATTCCCACTTTCTGGCAGCAAAAAGCCGTCGGAGCACTTGATTATTCCAATCAATTCAAACTCGAAATGAGAATGTGCCGTCAGTGCTTGCAAACTTTTAGAGTGGGTATGCCACCAGCAACCGGAGTTACTGCTGGTCATGTTTTCATTGCCGTCATGCAGCTGTTAGTTGAACGGTGTGTGCGATTAGTAAAGTGACAGAACAAAATCACATAATCCACTTACCAAGGCTCTAGACTGCTTACAGGAAGTGGTCTCAAAGGTACAGTGAAAATAGGAAAAGGGTTGTTGCTAAGAAGTTTACCAGTTCCAGGGTACCTTTGACCTGTGGCTGGACCAAGAACCCAAGGCGTGCAAAATCCAGTTGGGACTTGGATGGCAGATCTTCACGGGGGGAGGGAGAGTCCGAGTATGAAAGGGGGAGTGAGGGGTAAGGGGGCCCATTTGGTCTGCACAGCACTTTGCTGATGGGAATATCAAGAGACTAATATCTTTCTTGCAGATGCTTCATTGGCTAAATATAGAGAGAAGGAGAGAGACCGGGTGATTGCACATAGTTATCAAATAACTTCACAGGGCGAAAGGGCTGCGGTAGATTTGCACTTTTCCTCCTTTCGTTAATCACCTATGACTCGTCAAAGGATTTTCACTTTTTAAATCCAATAGTGGGCCCCATAACCGTGCTAAATTTATTTTTATGATAATGATTTAAGCACTCCGAGGGGTCGTGCTGGACAGGGCAGCCAATGTTACATTAACATGACATGGTTTTAAATAGCTGTAGTGTAAATGAGAAAATTATTGGCAAATTCACAAATGCGCAATCTCTCAACTTACGCTTGGTTCTAATTTAAAGGTAGCAGAGTTATCTTTTTTAATCAAAGAAGGAATTTTGCCCCGATATTTTTGTACACACACACACACACATATATATATATATATATATATATATATATATATAGACAGATATAATTCTTTCATTCTTCATAAATTCTCTGCCATTTCAGGTGACATTTTCCCACCTGTTTTAGAGACAATGCTTATTATAACGCTTTTTCTCACCCACATCATTTGCACCGTATGAACCTGAGAACTCGTCAGATTCTCTCTATCTTTGTCAATTCAGGAAGGAACCACTCATAAATGGAATCTAAGCAGGGAAAGCGTGGAGCAGCCATAAAAAGTGCCTGAACATTATCAGGCCTAAATATAGGAGGACAGCATATGCATGAGAATGGTGCCAGCTTCAGCTGTAGTCCACTCACCCAGCAGTGTGCAATACAACGCTTCACCACTACTGAGTTTTAGTAAACGCATTTGTTGTTGCTTATACACTTGCGTATACATTTATTATGATTTCAATGTATAATAATTGTAAAAGAGTGCACTTGAACTTTATCCTACACAAGGATGGTCAATTTCCCCACAAGAATGGTCAAATCTGACATTTCTCAGTACCTACAAAGGAGAAAAAAGTATAAAAATACTTGATGTTTATCTAAAAATGTAAACATGCAAAAATAGATTTCTGTCAGTCTGTTCTTGGGTTTTAAGGGTGGCTTAAGGTTTTGTGGACAGAAAATATTGTTAGGTAAGAATAGAAGTCAGAATAGAAGAAAATAGCATAATGTGGCAAGTCCTCACAAAAAAAAAAAAAAAAAAAACTAATAAAGAAAAAAATAAATACAGTCACGTTTCCATTAGAGTTACTTCTATTATGAAAAGTAAGACACAAGCGCCCCCATGTGGTGGTTGATCATCTTCACTCCACAAACCATGTTCAGTCTTTCTAAAAGGAACACTTCGACGCTGAAAATGTTTTTTTTTTTTTTTAATTATTGGGATACATGTTACAGACTGTCAAATTTATAAACAAGCATTTAAATGAGCTTGGCCTTCTTAATCAGAATAATTAAACATTTGTTTCTTATTTTGTAAAAAGTAACTCTGACATCTTCAGGTTTAAGTATTCATGCGAGACATTTGGGATCGTGTCTGCGTTTGTCGATGCCCATGAGACAGAGACATTATGTGAAATTTCAGGTATGTTTTATTGAAACTATTCATTGTATTAGAAATACAAGACACTTTTTAGTTAAAATTACTTAGGTCCTAAAATTACAGCTGAGCACATCACAAGCGTTGCTCGAATAAAATTACAAGAAGCATATTAACACAAATATGATTTTTACTGAGACAGACACATTGATCTAATGATTTGTACAGCCAAAATTAAGATCACTGAACAATGTAAATATTTAGTCTAGAAAATAAAACATGACTGACACTAACTGGAAAGACAACAAAATCGTGGCTCAGATTTTAAACACTGTATCTAGTCTATATCAACTTCTTATTCAATACCTAAAAATTTTTTTTACATTTTTTTAATGAGATCTTTTAAAAATGAAATATTCTCACCTGCCAGTACTACGATCATTGTTTATTCATCCTCTCTGTATATCTAATTCAAAATGATATAAACTCTTTTCCTTCCTCAAACCTCTATCAATTGTTCCCTTACTACTTCAAGCCCTTTTTTTCTCTTAAGACATTGTCATATTTTGAGGACTTTGGGAACACATTCGAAAACCACTCATCCCCGAAATCATCAGCCTCACTGCCACACATGCCATTCCAATATTTCATGTTGCTATGAGTATTCTGACTAATTCCAGTAAAGCCAGTTGGCTAATTAACCTTCTTATAATCCTAAACAGTGCTAGCTTTGCACTTTTCACGGCTGTCTTTGAAACAGATTTGCGTGCACAAATAGCCTTTCTTTAGGACTGTTTCCAACACTGTTCCTTTCCAACACTTACTGATTTGACCACTTAAATATGTTTCCATAAAAATAAAAACTTTAGTTTTCATTAAATATCATCTCTTTAATATATCAATAGTCAAATATAAGGACTAAAAAGTCTAGTCAGAGCACATTTTAAGGAACCAGCCTGGTTCCCTATTTACTTTGCTCCTACAAATAGGCTGTGACCCTTGTGCACCTGTTCAGTGCAGGCTCTGCCAAGAGATATATAATTTCTGATTGACCTAAGAGCATACATCAAAACAAAGCCTCAGCTTGTTTTTTTTTTTCTTGGGTATTTTTCCCATGCTTTCATATGGCAAGTAGCTCAAAGTTTACACCCAAGATCCACAAAGCAGCTACACGCAAGGTTCCAAAAAAACGTATGTGTGAGTCGCAATGGAGAAATCTGAGGAAAAATATTTCAAAATAACCTCAGACCAGTCCACGTGAAATGTTTTTTCTAGTGACATTTTTTTTCTTATTCCTATAAAATTTGAGAACACGCGAATTGACAAATGATTTGGCATTTGCAACTCTTTTTAAGTGTTTGAAACAAGATAAGCAATAAGAAAAAAAACATGAATAAAATAAACAAATCAATGTATAATACATCTTGTTGTTATTCATTAGGAACTTATTGGATAAAAAAACCCTGGGCAGCCAGACCGAATGTAAATTTGCTAAAACAATGCCCAAGTAGTTATTTGGCTATTGGTTAACATCATCTAAGTGAAAAGGCAGAGCCATTTCAGAGGAAATGCAAGCTACACTTTGATTGATGTTGACAAAGCCAAACAATGTTTTTCTTTGGAATAGCATATATAAATTGTTCACAAGAACAGGATCATGCATTAAGTAAATAGATTTCATGTTAACAACACTGAAGGTTTTAAACATATTGTTGAACATTTAGAATAAATTTAGGATTTTTTTTGAAAGTGGAAAAACACTTTCAAAACAAGACAATAAATATATTCCACAGTATATTTTCATCTGAAATAGAGAATATAATTTCTTTGCATATTCAAGTTATATTAAATCATATTTGTATGAATTAGAATGAGACTGCAACAGAAGCAGATGGTTCAGCTTCTTCCACATGTAGAGTAACATCATCATTGAGGAAGGGTTCCAGGTCTCCAGACCCGGGGCTGAATACCCACACGTGTTGCAATAAAACGGGGTTTGGGAACTTGGATAGGAGACTTTAAAGGGTCTTGTGGTAGGGAACTTAACTCAGGGGCACTTTTAAACTGTTTGGCAGCTTGAAGTCCAGAGTAGCTTAGGCTTGACATGCTTGACATGGGAGCTGGGGGTGAGTATGGCATGGGGTGAGAGATGGGCACAGTTGATATTTTAGGGAGCTCTGGGAGGCCTGGGGCTCGTGAAGGTGGCGGAATTGATTCAGGTACAGGTTCAGGTAGAGGGGATGTCATGTCAGAACGAGAGATGTGCTCACCAAGTGTGGTCCGTGAACGTGGTACAATCACTGTGGGGTTGAGAGTTGGTGCTGACATCGGGGTGGGGGTGGAGAATCGTTTGATTTCATACACACGTGCTGCCTTTACTGGGATCTGCTTGGGTGGTGTCAAAGTGTGGCCTTCCCTTTGTTGCCTCTGGTAGGAGGACACTAAAGATGGTGTGCTAGTGCTACCACTAAAACTGAACATTGCAGGGTTCAGTTGGTAAGGCTGCCTCCTCATAAAGTCCAAAGCTTTAATACCTTCTTTTGGGACACCATAACTACCTTTACTTCCTTTAGAACTTCCTTCAGACACTTTGGCCCCCCCACGCTGCACCCCGACAGGACAGGATGGAGACAACAAGGGGTTGTAACCTATCGGTGGAGGAGCACGAACATTAGGGGAATACTTCCAGTGGGATGGGGTAGGCAAGGTTTTTTGTGGTTCCAGCAAGTCTATGACTGATTGGGATTGTTGGTGTTGTAGAGGAGTGGTTTGTATATGTGGAGAGTCTACAACAAACAAATCCATGCGACTCTGTCTACGAGCGAACAGCTCTGCACCCTTTCCCTCTGCCTGAGGGATCTGTGACATTTCTGGGATGACCCTTGGCTTAGGAGCCACAGGCGGTGGCACCCTTGCCCTATTGTCCTCAATGCTGTGAGTTATGTTCTCCGGTTCATAATATCCATGACTGGGTCTTTCATCTAGGTTCTGCACCATAGACAATAATTCCGGGTTTGGTGAGTTTTTCTTGTTGTCAGGTATCTTAAACATTGGCTTGTAGGCACTACGGCGGCGGGCGTCTACGAGAATACCGGTGCGGCCAGTGGAGGCAGAGGATTTTTCACGATAGACTACAGGTGACACCGGAGTTCCAGTTAAAGAGGTCTCGGAAGCTGCAGAGGTCAAAACAGAAGAGCTTTGGGATGGTATTGCAATGGCCTGAGGAGTAACAGGAGCCATGACAGGAGCCACAGCGGTCACTGTGTGGTCAACAGGGATTTCTGGAGGAACAGTTGTTTCGGCTTCAACAGAAAAAGTATGTCCTTGGGTTTGAACTATAGAAGGTGGCACTGATGAAGCCTGGATGTTTTCTACTGACGAGCAGTGAAGAGCAGGCTGAGAATATGATTCCACAGAAACAGGAGGAACAGACTTTCCAGGCATAAAGGTCTGTGTGAATATCATTTCAGGAGGAACATCGGCACTCATTTGACCCATTGTGACTTGGCTAACAAAGGAGGCTGGGTTGACACCCATGGCATGCTCTTCTGATGGTGCAGAGAATGGATGTGCAACCACAGCCACTGAAACAGGTCTGGGTGTCTTCTTACTGACTGTAGGCCGAAACACAACAGGAGCAGTGGCTGCACGATTGGTAACACAGCCTGGGGCAAAAGGTCGGGCAGTTCTGTTTAACACAGAGCTGGAAGGAAGTTCTGGTAAAGGAGTTGGTTGTGGAGGCATCATAGTTTCTGCAAAAGGTGCTGAGAGACTAGTTATGGGCAACATGGCAGAAGCTGGTGCTACTGGGCTTGAAGTGTCTCCATTAACCATAACAGGAACAGTGGAAGTGGCTTGAGTTGTGGCCATCTTTGTCATATTTTGCGTGTCTGATGGTGGAACCTCATGATGTAAAGTTTTTGAAGGTCTGGCAGGTTTTGGAGCAACTGGTGGTGGCTGGATATTAGTTTTTGTCAATGATTCTGGTTGGAATTGCGGTGTCTGTAGTTGAGGAGGTGCTGCTGTCTCTTTCAGGGCAATGCTCAGCATTTGGCTTTGTAAATGTTCTTGTGCAGCTTCCATTTTCTTTGCATGTTCCTCAGCCCTTCTCCGCTGCTGCTCAAACAACTGTGCTCCCTTCCCAGATGTATCACTCAGACCAGGACTGAGAGCACCACCCTCTCCCTCCTGACCTCTGGAAGCAGATCTTTTCTCCAGCATCTCAAGGTAGTCACTGTCCCATGTGGGGTCGGGTGCAGCAGAAAATCCTTCCTCATCAAATTCTGATTCACTGCCAGGAAATATGCCATCCTCTTCTTGAGAGTCCTGCCTCATGTCCTCATCAACACTTCCAAAGCTTGTCAGTGTGTATTTCTTGGAGCGCTGTCTGCGCTTTTTAAACATCAGAACACCCTTTGAATGAGGGTTTGGTGCATCTGTCAGTAGTGAGGCAATGGTGCGGCACTTGGACCGAGCTTCTTTCACCTGTTTGTCCGTGATTGTATCTCCGCGGTTCAATTCTGTATAACATGAAATGAAAAGTTTGAAACAGAATTAAATTATGCACTGGCATTCATGGGTTTAAACTATTCACTTTATATCGGTCAGAAATTGTGTGCTCTTCTGAATCATTGTTAATGTAAAATTGTGCTAAAAGAGTGCAAATAATGTTCTTAAAGCATAACCCAATAAAAAAGTATTTAATCAAAGCATTTTGCAACAGGGACCACTGATTATATTTCTCCACAGCAATTAGAGAAAAACAGCATAATCATTTTGCTGCCAAGATTATTTGTCTACCATGGGGAGATGCTTTATTTACCAGTCCTTAATTGTGGTCCCTGAGAAGAACATGAGAATGTTTAGAGTACAGATTAGGGTTGTCTTTAGATTTATGACTGTTTATTTATGCTGGTGCTTGAAATTACACAGTTTTAAATAGCCGTGGCTCTGAAGATGCTTGTACACATTATAAAAAGTTGTACTATGGAACATAACTCACCTCCAATCTATTCTTTAAACCTTCTCATTTACTTTAAAATGTAATATCACTGGAATTAGTTGAATGAATTGTGAGGTGTAACCATTTGTTGAATTTAATGTTTTCACTAAATGGTTATCATAACATATTTTCTTCATGCGTATTAAATATTAATATTCCATTAATAGCATATTAGAGTCCACAGTAAGTAATCTCTCCATAAACACAGATGTCAATGTGTTGTTTATCACCTGATCTGGGATCAACAAACACACATTCCGCAGCTGCGATCCAGGATCAGTGTCATAGCAGTGTAATGCAGTGTCCGGGCAATGGAATGTTAAACCTGTGTAACTAATTGTACATATATCATTTTATTAACACTAAATGAACCTGGCTTATGAAATATGCTAATTTGTAACTTGCACAGATGACATTTAAGAGAGTATATATTCCAGCCAGATGCTTCTGTACATGTCTGAAAACAACACAGAGAATACTAACAATACCGTCCAGTATTTCAGCTGAGGATCTAGGTGGAGAGACTGAGTGCAGGCCTGTGAAGAGCACTGTCACCTGATATAAGCCAGCAGCTGGAGATGCTTATGCCAGCTCATGCAAAGCAGCGCTCAGGTTATCAACCCTGCAAGCCTCAGGACAAATATAGACACTGGTGCTGGCTAAAAGACTCATGACCAACCCTCATCTCTTTCAAGGGTTTACATGCAGGCAATCACAAGCTGTGGCTTTAAGAACACATTTACAAAAGCTAAGCAGGTGCTCGTAACAGTATATTTGCAGCCAGTCGATCATCAAGTGCAATGATCTTCATATACTCACTTGCTTGTTTTGCTTTATCCATGTATGTTAATGTGAGTTCCTCATCCACTGGATTGTCAACTGGCCCAACCATGGGTACCAGCTGAGTACGAGAGCTCAACATAAGAGCTTCTTTGGCTCTCTCTGGAGAAACCAGTGGGGGAACGTTTGTGGGCTCCTGGAACCCACTGTCCTCTTCCATTAACCCTTCTCGTGGGTTTTGGTCATCCGCGCTCATGGATGAGGTCTCGATGGAGGTCTGAGAGGACCAGGCTCCATGCGGAAGGGGTTGGTAGATTACTTCTCTGCGAGCTACACCAGGCAATGCATCCTCTCTTTCTTTAGGCCCCAGAAGATTGTAAACTTGGGCATCTGAGGCACTGTCATACCCACTCATTTCTGAAGTCTCTGCTCCTTCTGGTGAAGCTCGACCTGCTTTGCCAGGTGAATTGCTGGGACTACGTCGTTTTGGTTTACGTTGCCTCTCATGAGCAGCCACGTCTGCATCGCTGTCTGTTTCTCCGTAGTAGGCCTCACTGCCCGGTGGAGAGGTCAATCCACTGCGTCCGGTCGGGGACATCATGGATCCGCGGTGGATCTGCCGCACACTGGACTGGTGAGGTCGGGAGCTGGATGGAGACATGGCCCTAATGGCAGCACGGTACTCTTTATCAATGCGGGGAGAAGGAGCTCGAGCAACCAGAACCACCGACTGGAAGCCAGCCGGTGTCCTGATAAACATGTAAGAGGGTAAAATAGCACAGGGCTGGTCAGAAACAGTAACTCACAACAACCCTGGCTTGGAGTTAATACAGTCACTTACTTTCAGCTCCCATTTGAGCTAAACACACACTTTGGCATTGAAAATGGAAAGGACTTACCTCCTAACCCGAATGTGTAGTGTTCCTGGCATGCTGTCGATCAGGTTCATGGCCTGGGCATGCGACAGACTCCCACAGGAATTCTCATTGATGGATACCAGCTCATCTCCCTCACGCAGACCGGCACGACATGCTTTACTTCGCTTGCGCACCTGCAGGATTAATGTAGCAATTGAGAATGGATGAATAGATCAAGAACACATTTAATGTTTTCCATAGATTAAGAAAAAGTTATTGATATCGCATTTCAAATTCTTCCCATCTTTAAAAGTGTATCTGCAAGAATGGCTGATATACAAATTCAAATTAACATGGTCTTTTGAAAGTGTCTCCAATTCACCTATCCTGAATGTATTTACATTGAATGGGAAACCATAGTCCATGCTAACTTCATGATAAAAGGCCTCCAGGAACAGCTGGTACTTGAACCAGTGACCGTTAATACATCAAATGGGATGATCCAGAGAAAATTTTTCAACATTGTACACAATTCTTTAAAATTATTTCAGATAATTTAACCTAATTAAAAAAACGAAAAAAAAACAAACACTTGGTATGGCATAAACTGGCATAAACAGATGCTGCCCATGTGCCAGTGTTAGTGTTGTTTATCAACTGGACCTTGCAATGCCATTGCTTAAACCCCTGTCCTGTCTGTCATCTTACTCAGCACAGGAGGACAGGCTCTGATTTCAGTGGTTTTGTTCACACTGACAGGTTCACATCTTACTGTGGATGCAATAATCAGTCTATAAATACTTGCATTTAGACTATAAATAGACAGTGAGATGGGTTCATTAAATTTTCTCTGCTCTTTAATACTGTGCAAAAGCTCCTGAGTCACTATACTGTTAATAAGTCCATCGGCTGATTTGACCTTTGATTGTCCAGAACAGACTAAAACAGTATGTCATATGGGTGATTGATCTGCTTTTCCATTTACAGCTGTAAATGCCAAGGTTATATTCTGCATCAAGTGATGAACTGGGACCATACATGAACTGTCTGCTGCCCTGTCACTAAGCACCATCTTGATATGAGGCAGTGTCCATACCACTAGTTTAATCTAATTCAATTTGATGACAAGCATCTAGCTACCAATAAAAAGCAATACTCTTCATGACAGCCAAGATTAGTGGATGCATCAAACTACCCTGATCAAATAACATTATTATATAGATAGAAAGATATAGTGTCCCCCTAATATTGGCACCCCGATTTTAAATATGAGAAAAGGTTTATCCTTTTGATCTTTCATTCAGAAAAAAAAAAAATCATTCAGTAAAACAATTGAAAGTTGGGATATTGGCTGAAATGATTGGCACCTAATTATTGCAACATCCTATTCCCAAGATAAAAGCTCTGGGTTTTCTTCTATAATGCCTGAAGAGTTTGGAGAACACCCGACAAGAGATCAGAGACCATTCCTTCATCCAGAATCTCTCCAGACCCTTTAGATTCACAGCTTCTTCTCTTCAGTTCATCTCACTCATTTTCTACAGGGTTCAGGTCAGAGAACTGGGACAGCCATGGAAAAAGCTTCATTTTGTGCTCAGTGACACATTTTTGTGTAGATTTTAATGTTTGTTTTGAAGTATTGTATCAATGGAGGATCCCATTATAAGATTCTTATGGATGAGCTAGGATAATTTTCCTTGAAATCCTTCTAAATATTATGTGATAATGTAGGGGCTGTTTGATTTTTTTTAGGCTTTTGACCCTGAGACTCAACTAATCTCTGCAATTCTCCAGCTGTGGTCCTTGAAGAGTCTTTGGCCACTCAAACTCTCCTTCTCACTGTGCATAAGGACAATATAGACACACGTCCTCTGCCATGCAGATTTGTTATATCTTTAGTTGATTGGAACCTTTTAATTATTGCCTGATGGTGGAAATGTAGATTTTCAATGCTTTATTTTTTTTCTTACAGCAACATTCTATTTTGTGAAGGTCATCAGTCTGGTTCTGCACATCACAACTTCATGAGATTGTTTGCCCATGTTTAGTTGTTTTACTTTAATGATAGGTGAGAATTTTGTGATTTATTGAACGAATGATAAAAAGGGCAAACAATGCAGATTTATTTTCACAGTCACCTTTTCTCAGATTTACCCAGGGTGCCAATATCAGTGGAAGGCATATATATATATATATATACATACAGTATATAGTCAATAATAGTCCACAATTATGCTTTGAATTATAAAGTTTGATTTTGGATTAGAGTAAAATACAAAATGAGGGCCATTTTTATTTTCTAAACTAGCAAGACATGACAACAACCATCAACCAGAATAAGCTGCTTTAAATACTGTATATATATTATATATAATATATATTATTATTTAAATAAAAACTGCTGGAATTGGAAGAAAGTAGATAATTTGAAACATACACATGGTGTGACATGAGACCAAATTACGCTCTAGAGCAAATGGCATTATATATGACCTGAATCCTCAAGGGCTAAGGTAAGTCATAAACTACAGTAATACAGTGTATGTGAGAGCATATAGTTCAAAAACCTTTGTTTATATACTACAATAATTAGCTATTTAGTAAGTAATAAAGTAATTACAAATTAAGAAATCAGTATCACATAATTACCTCCTAGTGAAAGCTAGATATAAAAATGTTTAATTAGCTTCTCATTATTGACTACAGTAAATCACCCTTTGTTTTACATATATAACGTTTTATTCCACAATCTTATTGCTGGTAATCTACTCTTGCACTGTAACTGCTACAAAATAGACGATTCGTGCACATTAGCTATTTAGGACTCAAAGGTTAAGAGGGTTAAAGGGATACTTAAAAGTTCACAGCTCTATGAATCATTTGGCTTTTTTGGTAGAGGATCAGTTCCACACCACACTTAGAGTGCAGGGGCCTGTGCTTCTGGTGTCCATTACAACTCCAGGCAGCTTTAAAGTTCTTAAGTTTCATCTAAACATCTTACGTTTCTTTAGAACTAAAGAAATGCGTGCAAAAACAACTCTAAAAGACACTAAAAGTGAGGTACATTGCATTCATTAATATATTTTCTGGCAATCATACCTTGGCAACCTGCAGAGGCTTCTGGTGCTCGATTCCTCCCTGTAGTCTGAAGCCCCATGGTGCTCCTCCGGATAGGGTGATGATAACCTCCTCAGCCACCATGGTGCGGTTTGTGCTTGTGTCTTTAATTCAGTTTGTTGGCCTGGGGGCCCTTAGTACATACGGTCCATGTTATTTCAGGGCCCCCTTAGAGAAGACAACTACTACTGCAACTGTGTCCTAGGTTTCCTTCAAGTTGCTCTTGCAAGATTACGAGCTCACATGGATCCCCTCCCACTCCCTGAGCTGGATGCTGGTGATAGGGGCGCAGCCATAAAGGAAGTTAAAATAGAGGGGAAAGAGAAAAGATACCCACCGACTCCCAGTGCAGTGCAATCTTGTGTTGGATGAAGGTAGAAGCTAGTTGATCCCAGCTGTGCTGTCACTCACTGCTGGTTTAAAGGGAGGGGGCGTACATTGCCGATATAAAAATAGCCCTTTGCCTCTCTTGCTAAGCAGTCAAGCTTTTTAACTACTACAGAATAGCGACGAGTAGATTTAAGTCTGAAATTGAAAGAAATGAGTTATTATTAATGCTTACAATCTCTCATTCAGTCATCTCAGCATAGGGTTTTTAATTTAACCTTCTTTTCAGGTTGTCAGTTAACAGTCAACTGAGGTTTTCCTAAACGGTTAGTCTTTTCTATTTTATTCTAACGTTGAGACTTTCTAATAGTGCGGGAGTTCGTTTTACCACCGCGTCTGTACACATACTGATAGCAGACCTGTCCTCTTGGCGTCTGAACTGGGACACTTGGCCAATCAATCTTTCTTTAGACAAGCATGCACATGCCTGACCTGAGTAGGAAATTGAAAGAGACTTAGTGACACTTTATCTCCACATACAGGATTTAGACATTGATCACCGGGTCTAAAGAAAATTAAGACCAAATATTTCTATTACAAATAAACTGCATTGATTTGCATGATTTGAGTTTGTTGTATGGGTCAAACTATTAAGTAGATAGAATAGAAAAAGAATAGAGAGCACTAGTCAATTGTAACAAAGTATATAGAGGACAGAAATTAAATACAGAGTGGTAGAGCTAGAGCCTCGAGATAATTTTTTCAAATAATAAATAATATAAGCAGATAGAATATAAATTGAATACAGAGTGGCAGTGTTTATATATAAAATAGGTCAGAACAGAATAGAACAGAGTGCAAGTCTCAGTTTGTTAGTAAATAAAAATGAAAAAAAAAATAGATAGAATAGAATAGAACAGCATAGCTAATGTTAGAGAATCACGTCCAGATGGAAGAGATGTGTTTTAGCTGTTTTTTGAAGATGGCTAAAGAGCTGCTCAGATCAAGTTCCGCCAGCAGGGAACTGTTAAAGTTAAAGTATGTGAAAGTGATTTTGTGCACTATAACATGCTGTTGATTTGAATTCCAGCTTTTGGCTAACATAAGTGTGAAGTAGGGAATTTAGGAAAGGGGTGCAGAGCCAGAGATTGTTTTCTTTTATAAGAGTGGCTATTGATAGCCAGCACAAACTTGATGAACAGAGGTGTGACGTGCAGTCTTTTTGGCTAGTTGAAGACTACTTTTGCTGCCACATTCTTGATTAGTTGCAGGGGTTTAACAGAACTGGCTGGAAGACCTGCCAAGAAAGCAGAACAAGAGCTTGAACCAGGAGTTGTGTAATGTGTTCTGGATAAATGGGCCTGATCTTTGTGTAAGGAAAAGCTGCAGAACTGGGCAGTTGTAACAATGTGTTCTATGAAGGTTAGCTGATAATCAATCACAACTCCAAGGTCATTGACTGTTCTGGAAAGTATTATGGTTGATGTGCCTAGCGAGCAGAATAAAGAAATTTGGATGGCACTTAATTCAGCAAGAAAGGTCGTAGACATGCCAAGATCTAAGCAGCTGAGATCAAATGATCAGGATGGAATGGAGAGAGTTATATGGAAAGCAGTGTTTCCAAATGACAGAAAATAAAGAAAATAAGCTGTCCAAGAACTGAGCCTTGAGGCACCCCAGTAAATAAATGCTGTTACTTTAACACCTCTCCCCTCCAAGACGGAAGGACCTATCTGAGAGGTTAGGCTCAAACCACTGGAGTGTCGTTCCTAAGATGCCTTTTGCCATGACGGCTGACAGAAGGATCTGGTGGTTAAGTGTGTCAAAAGCTGCAGACAGGTCCAGCAAGATTGGTATTGAGGACTTGGAATCCGCTCTTGCAGGGATGAAACCAATGAGCTCTAAAATATTTTACACAGGTACAGTAACATATGTGACCACTGCTAGTTGTACAAGCTCAACCCTTTCGTGGGTTGGTGTTTTCCAATATATCAGAATTCATAAGTCATCTATGCAACTGCAGAGTTCCACAACAGAGGATCTCAAACCTTTTCAGTCATTTTGCAGTAAGCCCTATTTAGTGTTCCAGAGGATTTACTACACCTAGCCAACAAGTTAGACATACCATTACAGACATTTCTACAAGCCTACAGTTTCAGCCACAATATGTTGATGTGTAATAATAACCAGTTTAATGGTTCAGATACGCTGACAGTCCAACTCTAAAATGCAAGCAAGGTCTACGCGCATTTGTGCCTGGTTCAAATGTACACTGAGCAGGAGAGCAGAGACAGTGATGTTGACATGATGTTTTATTAAATACTTCCAAAGGTTTCAATAATAACAAAGGTATGATGGTTTAACAACATTCAAACAAACACTTGATAGATTTAAATTCATAGTTTTATTAATTGTATGGTCATGCAAAAATCCAGCATCCAATTAAACCTCAGAGTATAAGCATATGTAGTCCCATCATATATGGTTACAATGCAAAAAACTGACAAGAATGGGGAAACATACCAAGCTAAAGCTTTGTTATTCTCTTTTAGTCCATTTCATTACAAAATTAGCATTTGATTTTAGCATTGGAAACCATATCTCAGAGCCACATTTCATTTACCTTGAAGATGCAGGTAATATATACACAATTCAATTTTAGGTAACACAGACAGTGAAAATTATTACCAGAAAGTTACACATGCATATTTTCCTTCTGCTGAACTGCATATATGGTTTGGTTGTGGGAGTTATTTAGTTCAGGAATTATTCACTTCGCATACAAAGGCGTTTGTGTCCATCTAACAGTCATAAGAAATACAATAACTACAATTTCCTGCATCTGGAAACATTTCTTAACCATTTACATTTTTTATGGATGTTTGACTGACTAAACTGCACTTCTTTTTTTAAACAAGGACATATCTGATAGGATACACTACGAGTGATAGAAGTGGCCAGAGACTAGGGCAGAACACAGTTATAAGACACACTGCAGCAGGGGGCAACAGAGAGCGCAGCATGAAGGTATGGCAGACATCACAGTGCCAGACGGTTTCATCTGTGGACAAGTGAACTCACTAACAAGATGCCTTTAGGGTAGGAGTACTCTCTTTCCTCCCTTTTTTCAACATATAGGGTTGGGTGCAACATTTGGACCAACTTCAAAAGGTAAAATGTCACAAGAAATGGCTTAGCACAGAATAAAAGGGGAAACGTTAAATCCCCAGGCATCACAATTCACACACAGGATCTACATAACACAGTCGAGAACAGTGTTCTGACGTATGACAGTCACACAGATAAGCTTTAAAGGGAGCACAATGTGTCCATGTGCTTAAACACACCCAAACCAAAAAAAAAGTTTTTTTTTTTAAACTATGCGAGTTGTTTATCAAACACTGTGTTGCGTGTGCTGAAAGACTGTGTGTGTACGTGCATCTGGATGAAGACGAACGTTCGATTCATCCCTCATCAATGATCTGCATTAGTATTTACAGGTTATACTGAAAAGAATTGAAATAAAACAAGAGATCAAGATACTCTGAAAAGATTCTACCACAAAATGGACCCCAAAACACCGTGGAACTGCATTCATCAAGTCATTTTCATTCAAAATCCTGCCTATAGATGGTCAGGACAAACCACAATCAAGTCTTTTAAAGTCACAATGTATGATGAGACAACGCAAACAGCATCAGAACAAGTGTACGGACACTCATGGAGGGATAATGTGACAGTTTGGGTCTTCTTCTAGAGCGTGGACCCCTGTGTATGGATTTCATAACCTGAAGTTGCAAAGCAGTCCACAAAAAGTGAACAGAACAGCATAGAGTCTCAAGCTTATGTGCAAAACAGTACAGGCCATTTCATTTTTTCCTCATGCGTATAGTCTAAAAAATGATATGCACAGCAGCTGGAAGCCTAAAAAGATGAGCTTAGTAACTCTGTGAGGGAGGGCAGGGGCTATGAGCGTGTTGTGTGTAGTGTTTAGCGCCCCCTGGGGACCAGGAAACATAAACTCGAATCTATGTGAGAGTTCTGCAACTTCAGGTTCAAAGAGCCGGGAGGTTATGGGTGCACACATACAGGAAGGCAAGTAAACCAACCCAACTTGAGTTTAGGCCTCATGTGGAAGCGTGTGTAAAGAAGATTTATGCAAAACACTACATAGCAACAAGCATCTTGAACCCAAGAAAAAAACAAAAAAACAAAAACATTTATACGCACACAAACACACAATCTCCCCACCCTTCCCTCCTTTGGACACCACACACTGTTTTGTCCTTTCTCTTTATAAATATCTATTTATGCACAACTATATTAAATCGTGTCCCACTTTAAAACAATTCTTGAAAACACAAAATACTTTCAAATACAGCATCATTCAGGAGATAAAAACCAAGAGATCCACAAAAACACTACAGAAAGCCAGAAAAAAAATCTTTCCCAACCCCATTCCTTAATTTCAAAGAAAATAAAAGCAATATTAAAACATCCTCTTCTCAACATCTAAAGTCTACACTTTGGTGCTTCAACATCTGATACATTTTTTCGTTCCCTCTGATATGTCATGCCATCACATTCTTTGTGTAAAAAAAAATTAAAAACAGGAAAATGTTTTCTTAAACGTAATAAACTCACACCATTTACCCTTAAAACGGCGTGTGATTTTCAAAGATTCACATTTCTGATCCTAACTCCCATCTCTACCAGCTGTTAATTACACAAGTGAAGATCTCAATATTTTACAATATATTATTAATACTTTAAACACCATTTCCGAATGTTGGGCAGCAGACATTATGGGATTATGGGTAAAGACAATACAGTGCCACGTGTGGGCATTAGAAGCATGCAGCATCCAGAAGGCAGGGCTGCTGCCGTGGCCGCCCGCCCCACATCTAGCTAGAGTTGGACTGAAGTGGTGGCCACTTTTAAATATATTTCTTAGTTGTGTCAATTTTTTCCCTCACGTTTTCAAAACTTCAAGAGGTTCTCTTCTGGCCGGGCTCCAGGCGGCAAGACGTGCACGGAGAAGAAATGCTCCAATCAGCTTTAGTATTCAGGCATGCTAAGGAAGGAACAGAAAAAAATACTAAATAATGTTCTGCTTGTTGTGTTGACACTAAAGGCTCAGATATACTTCGAATGAAGTTTGGGAAGCAGGGCGTAGGGTGTAGATTAATGTAAACACGTGTTGCGATGCTGGCGAGTAAGCCTGTAAATTTGATCAAAACAAAAGGTATATTGTTAAAAACAAAGGAATTAATCGTCCCTCTGTGTACAGACGCGTATATATCTGTGGCAGCTCAGCTATGCATCTAGTGACTCGGAGACTCTCATGCCTAACCTCGGCTGAGTGAGAAAAGAACCAGGAAAAATCCAGCATCAAAGAAGGTGAAGTTTCAGAACGCATCCACATACCGATGGTAGCTCAAAGGTGTTTAGGAGTCAAACATTTTGCTCGAAATGACGTTATATTTCATTTGAAGTATATCCGGGCCTTAAGATGTTGTTCAATCAGTACCTTTGCCCTGTGTGCTTCACTGTAGAGGTGCGGCAGGTGCTCCAGAGCAGTGGAAGTGGATGTTGAGCCACTTGGCATCTCGGCGGTGCCACACACGCGTCTCCTCTGACTGGCTGCTGCGTGGCCGGCCCTGGCTATCCATGTACTGCGTCAGTCGGATATAGGCGATGCAGGCGGCGTCCTCTCCAATCAGGTGCACGTGAGGGTTCAGGATGGTTGTATGCACAGGCTTACTATTCTTACTCAGCACTAGAGTCAAACACAGGCAGTAGATAAAAGACATATTCTGTTAAATAAGCTGGTTACATATATAAACGGGTTAGTTTCAGTACCCTTTAACCTCAAGAACGTCCAAACCTGTTTCTAGAGGGACACTATGTAGCAGTTTAACTAAATTAACACATCTAAATCAGTTAACCAAGGTCTTAAACTCATTAGAAACTTCTCGACTGTTGGAGCTGGTTGAAATTAAAATCTGCCAGGAGTTTTAACTGAATTGGCTGCACAAAAAGAATGTTATTAATAGGTACAACAAACGTATACAACTTTATCGGACACTAGTACATTAAAAAGCATGGGGCTTACAATTCTCGAAGTAGAACTTATGGAAGTCCATTCCCTCAACCAGGTTTCCAAGTGCCTCGGGCTCAAAAGAGGTCAGGCCAGGGTCACAGATCCTCCTGAAACAGTAAAGGTTACTGAGATAAATGCAAACCACTATTCAGTTTCAACCAAATAGCCGAAAACATCTAGAATGTTTCATTTTTGGAAAATAATCGTACTTAAAATTTGTTCTTTCAAACATTACACAAAAATGTTTCATGTGTGTTATAAGCGAACATGCTTGTGCTTTTCAAAGATACTATATCCACCATAAATTCTGATATATCCCTGAATAATTATCAGCAAGGTTATTTTAAAATTGCAAATACAGTGTTTGTTCCTGTTGTTTAATACAAGATATTTCATTTGCAATATATGCTTTTTTAAATGTTAATAGATTCAGTTGGATATTATGTGTGTATTTTCATTAAAGATTACGTAAAAACCAGTCCAGAAATTAATACAACCATTACAAAATGCATGCTGTACATCAGGAACATGATTTGAAAGAACTTTAATAAAAATCCATAAAATGCACAGCGCAAACAAATGTGTTTAATCATTAAATATAAACAGTACTTACGTGTAAGCTTCAAAATCTCCGTTGTTGATGGCCTCAATCAGCTGCTCTGTGATTTTAATGATCTCCTGCTTTCGGGCTGGTGTTTGGAGAAATGGGAGGAACAATCAAGTTTTACACACAACCATTATTTAAAAACCGCAAACCGGCTTTTTTTCCTAACTGCTCTTGAAATCTCACATTCAGCTCAGCATAACTTTTGGTTGTAATTGGGTGCCGTCAAGATCGTCAAGCATTATTATCATAGGCACTCTGAGTCTTAAATGACTTCTGATTTCAACCAGCTGAGAAACCACAACCCAACCATAAAATATAAACATTTAACACTTGAATCCTAATAAGTAAACCCTATGAATGGCCATGTTTCACTAGAGAACTGTTTACAGGGTGATTAACTGCAGGGACTTTGGTAAAGCCAGAGGGAAATGCCAGGATTTACATTTAGGGGGGGGGGGGAACGTGATATCCGTCACTAAATCAACAGTCTAAGACTTACACTGCTGCCTGTGCACGCTGCTGCCCCCTGGTGTTGTGGAGGCCGGAGCAGGTACAGCAGGCTCTAAATCAGGACAGGAGCTCTGACCTGAACCGCTCCAAGCAACATTCTTAACATCATGTGGTGGATCGGCTGCAAGACAACGGCACAAATAAACAAAGCTGCAACTAAGCACACAGAGATGCTAAGCCAAAACAAACGTATGATAAACAAAAAGAGCACTACTTTGAGACACATGCTGCTTCAGAACAGTATACTACCTTACTACATACTCAATATATAGTATGTATACTGTGCACAATATGCAAATGTTCAGGGTCATGAAATATCTAGATAAACTATTATTACATTTGACAAAATGTGCAGTATTAAACAGAGATGAATAATGCATCCCATAATGCAATGCATTCAAATTCACCTTCCGTTTCTACTGGAGAAGATGAGCCAAAAGTTTTCATTGCTTGACTCCTTATCTGATGAGAGAACTGTCTGACAAAAATGTGCAAAAAAATTAATACAAACTGAGATTACAATTATTTACTTTTCTGTTTGTATTATTTTACATAAAAAAAATATTTTTAATGTATACTGCACAGTGTTCAGTTAGTAGTAAACTAGTATTCTGTTCCGAACATTCAGTCACTAATTCATACGTCATGATCAGTGGATCCCTTAATAAACTATTAGCAATAACATTAAAATAAACAAAAATGTAAATAAACGCATAAAAAAAAGATGTAAACAAACCTTATGATGGGATATACTATAATGGGATACCACTGACCAAGATTACAGCATATGCAAAAACAAAAAATAAATAAAAAGCAGCTGTAAATGATGCTTAAACCACTGCACTGCTATCCACTGCGTGTCACATAGAAAACACTGCAGAATTAAATTCAGTAATGAGGTGATTACTGAATTAGATTAATGAACAGAAAACATACACTGGCATATGGAATAAATATGGGTTGATAAATATGTATGACAATTATCTAGAGGATTACAGTAGCAATACTGCAGCATACTGAATCAGATAGCTGGTAGCATTTGTTTTAACAGTCCAGCAGATGGTGGCAGATCTCATGGTTTTTTTTTAAAGAGAAACCTGCGGCAGTTTGGTTCAGTGGTTTGAGCAGTCGCTGAACTCAACATGCAGCCAAGACAGACAGATGCAAAGACAATACAGCCCGTGTTATGTGTTGTGGGAGTACACTATATACAACAGCAGCATGAGCGATAGGAGTTAATGAAGAACACAAGAGGAGCTATAGCCACCACTAGCAGATCTATGCACACACACTATGTGCATGTGTTGAGAGATGTCTGTCGTGTACAGTCCCAGCACGGGCCCTCTGCTCATCTGTCACACTCAAAGTATTCAGTGTCACACAGATAAATAAATGAAAAGGTCACTCTGACTGAGAAGGTCAGTGCAATTCTTTCCATGTCAGAGGTGAGGATGTACATGAGTAAAGGGCAAAGATGGTGGACTGCGAGAGACTCAAAATCAGGTGACAATATCTGTCCTTGATTGCGCTAATAAGTGTACAATGTGGATAACAGCAAATGTGCATTTTATTTTTGGATATTGAAAATCTGCCATATTATTGTCTTAAAGGGGTCATATCATAAGGAATCAAATTTTTTTTTATACTACAAATTACTTCAAATTGAGCTTTTTCTTCTCAAAAACTAAGAGAATTTACTGAAACGGCTCAGTCCAAATATTCACAACCTTCCTGCATCACACAGGCACAGATGAACACTGCAATATAGTATTCACTATACTCTTATCCTTTTAAGAATCGCATCTGAGAAGCAAAACAACAAAAACGTAGTTTAATTCGAGGGTCAGCGAGAGCTTGGAAAATGGACAATCACAAACTGAACTACTGCTTTTACGGCAACAAAACTAAACCAACAACAATAATGCATCAATAATAATAAAAATAAAGTGTATCATATGACCCCTTTCATGACGACGCCAAACCTTAAAATTAAAGTATTTAGTCTGTTGAGTCCATCTCAGCCAGATTTGTTTTGGAGCATAAGGTTAGAAAGGTGAGTTACTCAGTTAGCAGTGGGAACAGTGGGAACGGAGAACATGTGAGATAGAGATCAGATGAGTCCAATAGGGAGTTGTAGAAACAGCTGATAAGGTCACTGCTGTAGCAGTTGACTTACTGGGTGGTGGGCAGGGGGGGGAGGCCTCGGGCTGAGGAGCTGGCTCCTCCGAGGCACTGCACTGGCTCACCACTGCACTGTCATTGCTAGCCCCACCCACCGATACTGACACAGACAATTAGGGGAAAAAATGTGACATTTGTTGTGGTAAGTCATACCACAAGCCTTTTTCCAACTAGGCTTTTGTGCTATATTTATATATGAAATGATGACATAATTTGCATGATAATCTTCCAAAAATACCAGCAGCACACACAACAGAGTACACAAAAACAAACACATGCTAAAACATAACGTGCAGAAAGCAATTAGTATAAAGGGTAATGTTATGTGAAAAAAATGTTGATTCAAAATTAAAAAGCAATATTTTTTAAACCTCGAAGTCTCTACCTCTATATAAGGACATGTTATACAACTGTTTGTATTTACATGAAGTTTCAGAAAAAGCTGAAAGACTTCTCTGTCTGGGACATATTTTCACCCTGGTATAGAATGTGAGATCTTTGGGCCATTAGGCTGTGACGCAAGTCAATGGTTTGTGAGGTTTAACCCTCAGAGACCCGCTGTTGGAAGAACTATTAGTATTTAAAAGTGTTTAGATATTTCAATGAATGAATAAATAAATGCAAGATAAAACTAGGTAAAAACACTGAAACCCAATCCTTAAAAAAGAAGTCTAACATTTCCCCAAAACAAAAGTGGATAAAACATAGTAAATTACACTTCTTATGCTTTTTAGTTTTAAAAGGTTTGATATGAATACACATACACAGCTGTTAAAAAGTTATGTAAGATTTTTTTGATTGAACAAATTACACTGAAAAAAGTACTATTACAAAAATTTAAATGACAACTTTTTATTTGAATATATTTTGAATTACATTCCTGTAATCACAAAGCTGAATTTTCAGCATCATTAATCCAGTCTTTAGTGTCACATGACCATTAAGAAATCATTCTAGTATTTGTTGCTCAACGAACATAGCTGAAAACAGTTGTGATGTGTAATATTTTTGTGGAAACACAGTATCAGATTCTTTGAAAAAGGTTTAAAAGAGCATTTACTTAAAACAGAAATACTTTGTAACATTATGAAGTCTTTGCTGTCACTTTAAATCAAATTAATGCATCCTTAGATAATCTATTTCTGAAAATATATTCCCGATATACTGCATGACTATCAAACATAGATTAGTGTTAAGTAATGAATGATCCTGAATCTCTATTGACCCATTAAACCTCTGCCTGTGTATCTCAGATTGAATAGAAATGATTCAAGTAAGGTAATGTTTTATTATCTAAGAGCCCTCTAAAGACAGTCTAGAAGCTCAGAATAACTCAGAATTTAACAAAAAAAAACCCAACAACCCTGATCTGATGATGAATGATGCCAGGGTTGTGTACAATTGAATTAAACCGCTGTGTAATAACGCTGTGTGAAGCACCATGTGACTTAGACAACATACAGAGATGTGATACGGAGTCTCTGTGATTCTCAGTAGTAGTATTTGTTGCTTGTAAAGGTCAGTGCGGTAAAACTATTATTCCCTCAGATATTGTGGACATTCATTACTTAAACACAAAACTTTGTGATTCATCAGTGCCATGGTAACTCTGGCATTCACAGCACGGCTCCTTTTCTAAGCAAAGCTTGTGCTGATTCATGATAGCAATCAGTCTGTCTGACCCCGTTTAGGTGCCTCACACTACTCTATAGCTGCTGCTGTAGTGACCAGCAATGTGTCTACAGCTGGCTGTTAATGCACACTCAAAGCAATTATCATGCTATGAAGGTCCTTTCAGTGCACTGGGATAAATCTCACTGTCAGTTATTCACTGCGTAATATTTATTCCCTCTGGCCCTTATTACCACTATTTCTCTTTAAGAGTTGGAAAGTGTACTAGCCTTGAACCCATTTACACCTGGCAAAAGTCTGTCCGAAGCGTTTCATGAAGTAGTCAAAAACATTGAATTAGTAGTATACCCACCATGTAAAATACAAATAAACAAATATACACGGCACACCACGCATACATAGTGCTCATCAGATATGATGCATGGAAATTCAAGCTTACTGGCTAGACACGCGACAATTTTGAGACATAAGTGGGCCTGTATGTTTACCATATGTGATGTGTGTTGACCATGTCTATTTAAAATACTTGAGCAAATTAATTCAATTCATATGGAATTCATTTAGCTTTATGAACAATGATCAATTGCCTTTGGATGTAATGGACTTTATGCAGAGGGACGGAAATCTGTCAGGTTTCATTAATAGTATATTTATTTGTGTTTCTAAGATAAGAAGGTGCCTGAATGCAATATACTCATGGCACTTATTAACCACAATTAACTTTTGATACATTGGTGGCAACCATCCCCAAGTAATTCTGAGAGATATTTATTTACTACTTTTTCTTTTTTTAAAAACAATAATCCCATGACTTTTCATTACCTAAATCAAATCAGTATTTGGTGTGACCATTTTAAACAGCACCAAATCTCTACACTACACTTTCATAAAGTTTGAAACTGTTTGCAGGCTGGTTGGTTTAAACACCTTTCCAACTTTCAAAGTTTTATGGATTTATACAGTCTTGGTTGCTTCTGTTTCTTCATGTAATCCCATATGGGCTCAAAAATGTTGAGCTGATAACTCTGTTTTGATGATACCATCTGACGTGGGCATTGGTCATGCAAAACTCTCAGTGGATATTTACAATTTGCAAAAGGAATGTTTGGGAATCTTGCTGATATTATCTACTCGCACACATAGGCCAAAGATACAAGTGGTCTTGAAAGCAATGTTTTGGTGAAGTATTGGACACCTTAACACAGAACTGTATGTGGTCACAAAATCACAGACCCTGTCTAAAAAAAATCTGTTAAAGCACATATCTAAACATCAGGTGTAAACAATGCCTTTAATACACTAACTAATGACATTTTTGAGTAATATTTGCACCAATACACACACACACACACACACACACATTCTTTAGATCCCAGAGAACAAGAGAAAAACATGCAGAGTACATGAAGTTGATAGAGTACCTTTCCTACCTTTCATGTCCTCCTCTTCTGTGGTGTTACAGCTCTCTGTAGACCCCTGTGACGAGAGAGAGAGACAATGTGCAAAATGGAGGGATGGTCGTATGAATGTGGGAAGACGGGAAAAGAAGTATAGAAATACAGGTTTGCAGACAGGGTCTATAAACCACGTGGAACAATATACAGTGCACACACTGTGTATCAGCAAATACACACACATAAAGAATCACCCGCAAGCACAAATATACCCTAGCACACCCTCACACACAAACAAAGCTCTCACAGGAACACACCAAGCCCTGCACAAACCAGCCAACCCAGCATGAGGGCAAGCCCCCTTCATTTGAGTCATATTTGTGAAGGTTTGGAAGTGTCTCAAATGACTGGTGTTCAACGCAGAGCTAAAAGAGGTGGCTTACCTTGATGCCATCGGCTGGATTGTGCACGACAGTGGTCTGTGGTTCCTGGGGAGGCAGGAGAGAGTTTACCATGCAGGGCTGAGGAAAGAGGGTGTAGGGACTCTAACTCCACAACTAGCACGATGATCCTACACTACTGTCATGATTGTCAGCAGCCAGAAGCTACATCAAACACTGACACTGGAGAATTCTGCATTTAAGTTCCTTGACTTGATCCTATGTATACACAGTGGCCCCAAAGTGTATTTTGGAACTTATTTTACACTTAAAGTTTGAATTACATGGCATTAAAATGAACAATATAATGTATGATATAATAATATAATAAGTGATACTTGGTATAATTTGTCATTTA
Source organism: Puntigrus tetrazona (assembly GCF_018831695.1). Taxonomy (NCBI): domain Eukaryota; kingdom Metazoa; phylum Chordata; class Actinopteri; order Cypriniformes; family Cyprinidae; genus Puntigrus; species Puntigrus tetrazona. The sequence continues at coordinate 8,030,291 of NC_056711.1, read as the reverse complement.
CAAACAAAGACTAAAACTTTGTGTATACAAAGAATAAAATAAATATGCTATATTTCTTTAAAATAAATGCTACTTTTTTTTTTACTTTCAAGAAAACTTTTTTTCTTGAAAGTAAAATGCAACTTAGTTTTGTTAAATGTACATGTTTTGTTAATGTTTCAATCAATTAATCAGTTAAGAAATCAGATCAATTATGTGACAATGTTTGAAAACCAAAATCAATATAAAACAAAAATACAGTAAGCAAGTCTGTCGTATTTTACCTTAAAATAAAAGGTTCTATATGAAATGGAATGGCATTTCATACATGTTTAATGCATACATGTTTAAATACTTTCTGAGGCCGCTGCATACAATAACTAAATATTAATGAAGGACACTATACGAAGGAACTGAAGGTTAATGGAAATGCAAACAAGGATTGGATAGTTAACCACAAAAACACAGTGGAAGAGGAAATAGCCATTAAGCTTGACGAGTCTCTCTCCAAGACCACCCCCAGTCACCAGCAGCACACAGACATAACAGAAATGATTAACACCACACAAACAGTTAGCTTTCAATGCCACAGTATGTTATTTCTCCTGAAAGCACAAAGCATTGATCCTACCTTTGCACATACACACCCCACATACAAACAAACGGTCTAGCGCACTAGATTCTACTTCATTTCCACCACCACTAACACAACACCCTCTAGTAAGCAACCTGTCAACGCAGACTTGAAGATGCAGTCCCTACATGCCGAGAGCCAATTACAGTTTCATTCCCTTTGATGCAGTTCAGACAAAACCCCACATCGCCTGTCAGCCCGAGCAACTTCAAGGTCTGGGCGCTGAGCAGGACGAGCGTATCGGTCAGTCACACAGTGTAGCATGAGGACAAGGACAACGTAGTGTCCAAAACTCTGAGACCTTACTGAAAATTAAGAAAAAAAAAACTGACATAACATGAATGTGCAGTTGAGGACAAAACCAAATTAAAAATGTGATTTTAAATTGGTTTTAATCACATTTCATGCCGATAAAATAAAATAATCTCAGACTTTTAGACTTTTTTTTCATGTCCTCTGTAGGTAACAGCCATTCGTCAAAGGAGCATTACCCATAATGGAAAATTAGGGATTGCATCTTCAGAACAAACAGAACAGCTCTGCTTCCTGACATAAAATGATCCTGTTTTACCCTTGGAGACTCGACTGAGATTAATAAAAGGTGCAACCAGGCTTTATCTACATTTAACTTGCTTAAAAAAAAAAAAAAAAGTTCTCTCACTTTAATATGGTTAGGAGTTTTTTTCAAAAGTACAGGGTTTGCCTGTTAAGTTGTAAAACGTCTCCTGCGAGTTTGTTTGGGTAAAATAGGAAGTCAGAGAGAAATCCACAAGCACAAACCAGATGTTTTAACTCATCAAAAACCATGAGCAACGTCACACATCTTCATCTGAGTGGATTGAGCGATGGGTGGTGGAAGTCAACACAACAGGGATGGGACAAACTGATAAAGCGTTGTACTAAACAAAGACTTAGGACTAAGAAAAGGAAAGACTATGAGTGAAGGAAATAAAAAATTAAGATGAAGTACCATTGGTGCAGTGGATGATATGCTGCTGTCTTTGGTGCTGCTGCTTACTACACTGTTTTTGTTGTTGTTTGTCTGTGGCTGGGGCAAAAACAAAACAAAAACAAAAACAAAAAAACAATGACAACACAAAATGATTTTTGTTCAGTGCCATTAAGAACCGACAGCCTCAGCTCATACGTCGAAAAGCCACAGTACAGCATGTAAGGGGACCTGTATGGGTACAATTGCTTAGAAATAAAAGAACAGTCACGTAACGTGCCCTAGAGCACCTTTAATGACACACTTTTGTGAAATAAGCACTTTTAGCTCTACTTGAATTAATGAAAACGCTCAACTGTATGTGCTTGTTTTTGTGAGAGGTTCGCTGATTATTCAAAATTAAAATACTGATTATACAGATTTAAACGACTGATGGTGAATAATAGTACAAAATGAAAAATAATGAAGCAATGGCGGCTGCTTCCTTTTTGTTTGTTATTATTAAAACTGTTTAAGAATTCTTAAAATATGACTACAGAGAACAGTTTATTTTTTAACACAATTTTGTATACTACTACTACTACTACTACTACTACTACTACGTGTACATAAACATCTCTCAACCATCTGTTTGGAGAATTTGATGCAATGTTATTAAATGTTAATATATTTCCATATATTCATGAAACAGTTCCTCCAGTGCTAAAACCCCAATAAAATTCAAAGAAATATTTCAAGGCTACAGATAAATAGTTTTTTTTTTATTCGCAGAAAAATGTAAATATGCTAAATGGTAGATATACTATTACAATACTTTGTTGCGCAGTAACATCTAAAAGCCACTGTTACCGTCATGGAGCCACAAGACCCTGATAGTCCACTAGTGCATGCAGTGAAAAGCTTCAGCGCTCAGACCTTTTACTTTGTTAATCAATGCAGGGTACAACTTAAAAAAAAAAAAAAAAAAAGAAAGTCTGACTATAAGATAGAAAGAAAGAGGCGATGGTAAAACAGAGACGATTCTTGAAAAGAACAGTCAAGAATCATTACAGAAAGATTCAACAGGTTAACAAACACTCAAAGCAAAAGAGCAGCCAAAAGTTATTCATTACCAAAAGAATAACTCTGAATACATTTATTGAAAGAAACTAGCCTCCACTATATCACCCCATTGCTGAAAAATGTAATTTTTTTATTCATTTAACTTTTTTAGATGTTTACAAAGAACTTCTTAAATTTTGTCAATATATATATATATTTTATAATACTACAATACAATGAATGAAAAAAGCTTTTGAAAATGTATAACTTAACAGAAGATGCTAAAGATGATCGATTCTTGTATCCAAAAGTCTATTTGGAATCAATAAAACTATGATTTGGTGACCTTTAAGTTAGGTCAGGGTGTGCATGTGTCCAGACCTGATGGAGAAACTCAAGGCATGAGAAATGGCAGTTTATGCACTCAAAACCTCTGTGATGTTTGTTAGATAATAAAAATGCAGAACTGAGCTTCCCCTGCGATGAGGAACTGAACTGCCATGTCTAACTCACAGGCATCAACTTCTGCTGTAATTTGCTATCAAACGCTTGACGACAAAAGAAAAAGTGTTTATTCTTCAGGGGGAAAAATTTACTGAATTAAACATCATTATAACCACAATAAAATTAAATAAAAAAGATAAATAGAAAAAAAAAGGAGAACTTAAAAAATAAACAAAACTAAAACAAGGGGCTCTTTACTTGTTGGGACAAACCTGATGTCACAGCCACTGCAGCTATTGCCATGGCAACAGAAATCACTGGCGCTCTATGGACTGTGGGAAAAAGGGGAGTTCCAGTGAGAGAAAGGCTTGTTTGTCTGTCTTTAGGCAGTGTGTTCCAATAGCGTTTAATTTCTCTTTCCTATTCAAGAGCACCAAGTAAGAGCCCTTTGTCCACTTCAGCAAATTTCAGCCTTGGTCATAATCAGTGGCTACATGCAACTGATTCTAAAGGCCTGTGAAAGTGGAGAGGGAGCTGGAGGAAGCTCACAAGGCTTATCAGGGCCTTGCAGAAGATGGACCAAACTTAGGTCAGGGAGAAACCTCAGACAAAAACCCTGGTCTGGCTCACCAAAAAAGCACTGAAATGCAATGGTAATGAAGAATGGACTTCAAGGAGAATGGGCTTACATTATAAGAGCGTGTATGTAATAAAACAGAGTTGAACTGGTGAACATGGCTCTGTTAATGTTTGATGATCCTATGACTCACAAAATCCTACAATGAGACAAAAAAGACCCAAACAAACTCTCGAGCATCTCAACCAAGAAAAAAAAGAGAGCCAGAGAGTGAGAAAGTGTTGAGGGAGAGTCAGAAAAAGGGGAGAGACACGGAACAGATCTCACCATCAAATAAACACTGGAGCTTGACTTCCTTTTCTGAACAGGGTGAAACAGAGGAGGGCAAAACAGGGAAGCATAAAAAAACAGGCCAGTGAACACAGAAAAAAAATAAAGCTGCTAGTTAGATCCCACAGAGAAGAAAGAGAGAGGAGAAATGAACAACCACAAGAAGTTGCAAAGCCGTGTGTGATGTGACAGGTGTTTAGTAGCAACAGTTGAAACTGCTGAAATCGATTTATTGACGAGACTCGTTTCATTTCAAGCATTTGCTTCTCGGTTGCTTGGTGAAAGGCTGACGATTCACTGCATGCACAGAGACGGCACAGGGCTGAGTAAGTCTCTCTGCCATCTCTCTTTGCCATGACTCAGGACTAACAAATGAGCAAATGTCAAGAATGGTATATTGTAATATGCCGAATGCTTTTTGCTTGGGCCTCCTTGGGGTGGATATTATGGGGATCACACTGAAATACATCAGCCTAATAAAAAGTAAACAGCTAATCATTTGAAATAAGAAACAGAGAGCGTTTAATCATTTTGGTTTATGCAAACCATTTGCTGGTTAGCTTGACTGTCAATTCTGTTTATAACATGTCCTTAAAAGGAGGAAAATAAATATGGACCAGGAAAAATCTTGTAAACAAAAAATTGGAGAAGAATTGTGCATTTATGATACAAAAACAATATATTTTTTATCATTCCAATGCTGATTCAAGAACTTACTGTACTGTAAGTAATGAGAAAGATTTATAAAAATGTGTGTTGGGCTTACCTTCACGCCATCGGACTTCTTGTTCAGTAAACTTTTGCATGCTGAAAGATGAGAGGAGAGAAAAACAAACAAAAAACACAAACAAATTCAGAACCAAACGAACATTTGATGAACTGACTTTTTGACACGTAAATGTTGCTCATTCAGCGTATAAGAAATTCAAATTTAATTTTTCCTTCACAAGTTTAAGTACTAAGTTACTAAAATAAAATAAATTAACAAATAAAACTAATAAAAATATTAAAAGCACAAAACTAAATTAATAAAACTTGAAAAAACTGAAAATATAAAAATAAAATATGAATAAATACTATGATAGCATATGGAGTAATAAATGAATGAGTCACATGACTAGAAAAAACATCCATAGCACTGTAAAATGGCACCTATTCTCAGTGAGCAAGCAAATGTCAAAGCCCTGCTACCAAGAAACATGAAAGACCAACTCAAGTTTGATGTGAAACCGATTTCATGAACATCTTTCCCCGTGTTCTCATAAGCAGAAACATGGTTTGAAACCAAAACAGAACTAATGAGACACAATGGCAACACATATGCACAAAAAATAAAAATAAAAAATGCAGACACGAGTAGCCTTTCTAAGTATGATCTTCAAATTCCCTTACCTTTGAAAGTAGATAGAGGAAGGAAAGAATGCAAAAAGGGAAAAAGGTAAGATAAATCAATCAACAGATTATTCAAAAGAAAAATAGCTGTGGCAAACAAAATAATCAAGCAAATCAAAGCAAAACTAGAGGATTTTCTGTTCATGCTGGGTCCATGCTGTGCAGAGGCATCTCCTGTCTGGCCTGCTGTCATCACTGAAGGCATTTCTCCTGCACAAGACTCCATGCAGATCTGACAAACTGAAGCCAATGTCTGCTTCAGTTCACTCTAGCACATTAGAGCTGAACTGCTGATTCATTAGAGGACTGAGTGGTCCGACGATAAGTCCTTTTTTTCTGACCTGTTCAGCTGTTGTGCTTCTAATTAAACTGGTCTCGTAATTAAAATTGTATAATGGGGTCAAATGAGTTTGCTTGCTGCACTTGTTGATGTATGGAATGGATCAAAAACTACTTTAGCATGAGTTAAAGAGATTAGTGATGGGTCAATAAGAGTTTTTTTAAATAGTCAATGCTACTTCCAATAGAGAGAGAAGGGAGGGTGATGGCCAATAAAGTCCTCCTACATACACTACTGTGTAGAAGTTTGGGATCAGTAAGTTTAATTATTTTTTTTTTCAGCAAGAATGCATTAAATTTATCAAGTGTGGCATTAAAGCCTTTTAAAACTACAACAAAATACTTCTATTACAATTGCTGTTTCTCATCAGATTTAAATAATTTCTGAAGGATCGTGTGGCACTACAGACTGGATTAACAACGGCTAAAAATTTAGCTTTAATTTAATTTAGAAAGTTATTTTAAATGGTAATTATATTTTACAATATTTCTGTATTTCTGAAAATAAAATATGACTTAAAATATTCCAGAGCCCAAACTATTGAACGGAAGCAAAGATAATACAATTTTGATTATAGGAATTTAAAATTTGCTAAAATTAAATAAACTCATAAGTGGGCATTTCATTATTAAATGCTCTCGATATAATCAAACAGCAGCTAATTTACCATCTGGGCTGATAAATCAGTCTATCACATTGCCAACAGCTGCCTTTGATTCTTCTAGGCTTCAATAAAATGCTGCAATTGTTAAAGTATCATTGTAAAGCAACAGAAGCAAATTGCAGAGCATTCACAGACATGCCACTTTAATTAAGACATATATGAATAGAGGCAAGAAACTCAGAAATGAACAAAAAGCAAGACAAAAGGACATGTGGATCCTGTTGCTTCGGGTCTTCCATGCACAAAGACCCCCGAACACATGCTGAAAAGTACTTCTGAAGCACGCCACAGTGATCCCAACTGTGAAGACTTCAGCATGTAGGTTCTTCTTAAGTCTTCCCTCAAGAGCATGCTAATAGACACATGGTGTAGACATTCATTCTTACTACAGGCAAATGCATTTCAGCATCTACCCACAATTTCATACCAGTGCAGCTGGTTGACCAAAAGCCGACCTGACTGTGGACTGAGGTATACAAGGAGAACGAGCTACCTTAAGAAACCATCAACATAAAACGAGGCAACTAAATCCGTAATGCAACTTTTAAATATGACGCAGTTTCTTAAGGTGACTCTAGTCGAAATACCTCCACCGGGGCATCCCTGGACCATCACCAAAAGTGCAAACCCACAATGCATTATGTTTCCAGAGAGACACCAGTTGGAAGACATAATACATTTTTTTGTGATACTCTTCTTACCATCCCAACCTGCTGACAATGACACAAAACATCTTCTGACAAGTTCACAGCACATTCAGTGCAGTGCAAAGGTCACCACTGAAGGGAAAGGGCTCTTTCATCCCAGACTTCGGTCAAAAGTCATGAAGCACAAAGAGAGATACGAATGTGTCTCAGAGTTGAGAGTGACTGAATTTCAATTATCCTTGATTTATATTTGTCAATTCACTTAAATGTCAGAATTCAAAATTTATACTAAATCGAATTTGAATTGAAATATTCAGTCAGTGAACCCAACCCTGGAGCTTGTGTTACATATTCTCTGCATAGCGAATGGTCTCTCAGAAGAGTTTCAGTGCCCGTGCGTTGGCAAGGGTATAGCAGGCTCCCTTTGGTCACATGCTGAGGCTGAAAGTGGGCAACGGCCCCCTAGTGCCCATCTCACGTACCTTCTTGTGCCAGTGCAGCTGTGCTGGTGGTGGGGGTGGCGGGGCTGGTGTGCTGCCGACCCACTATTGGACAAAAGAGCATGTCGTTTTGGAGAGGCTGACTCAAGGCAGAAGCTCAGCCTTTCCGGTATCATAGAAAACTTACCCAATTTGTACCCTAACAAAGCAACCTAAAGCAAAGCCCAAATGCTTCTACACAGTCAGGAAAGTAAACATACTGATTCACAAGTCTCACTCGTATGTCTGAAGCTAATAAATCATTCACCTGAAAAGTTCCTGGACACCAACATGGTGGTCAAAATAGCCCCCTGCAGAAAACACAAATGCCATTTCAGTTATCTTACATATGCCAGTATATGCATAAATAAAATGACCCTAGTTTAACAAAAGAGTACAGTATGTAAAGTATTTTTGCAGCATATGTCAGCAAATGCATAAACTAATGTCAAAATATTGAACCTTATTGTGCTAGAAATGAATGAATCAGACCTTTAGTTTTCTGCGGGCGTTGAACTTGCGCAGACACTCAACAGTTTCTTGACGATGCATCATGGAGGCGACAGTGGAGCGTTGCTAAGTGAGCAAGAGACATCAGCACTTAGGACAAATCCTCATTCATATACGTTATGGCAGATTGTATAGAAAACAAATTGGATAAAATGCCTCATTTGAAGTTTTTCTATCAGCCAAACAGGCTAGCAGATGTTTACTTCATTGCAGACTGGAGTGTAAGCTGTATGACAATATGCCAGTTGTTGGATGTAATTGTGAAAAGCTAAGTGGCAACAATATAAACCAGCCTGGAGAGACACAATGAAAAGTGCTGGGGGTTTAAGTCCACTTACGCAGACCCACGGATGTTTGAGTGCTTGGTCAGCCGTGATCCTCTTCGCTGGGTTGATAGTCAACATCTGGTTGATGAGATTTTTGGCCTCTGGGGTAACAGTGTCCCACTCTGGAGATGGAAACTAAGACATAAAGACACAAGAGAAAGAGAAGACGAATGGGTTTTCTTGAAACACAGTGAGGTCTACAGTGAAAACCTGTGGCTTGTTTCATTTAAACATAATAGTATTATAGTATTTAAAACTAAATAGTATTATAAAACAAGAAAGATTTAAAATGTATTCATTATAAAAATATGCACCCACAATAAAAACATACATAAATGTTTCATATTTATATATACACATAATAATCATACACCGTACGCACACGCATATTTTATGAATTGCAAACAAAAAAGTATCTTGAGTGTGATTAATCGCAATTAATCATTTGACAGCACTGATATTCATAAACTATTGATTCATAAACTAATTTAACACACATTCTGTATAGCTACATTACCATGACATGTATTATGAAAAGCTTATGAAAAGAAATTGTATATTGCTAGATCACTTTGTGACATTGATTATGTGTACTGATGGTCACGTGTTCTTCCAGTGGAGCTCAAAATGCTCTTTGGATTAATAAAGCTGAAGAACATGATCATCAGGTTTTGCACAAACTTGTTGAGTTCATAAAGTTCAACATTGAAGCAAGAGGTGGCCAAACCAGGTTCTAAGACAAGAATGTTAAATCAGCTTTATGCTGATACTAGTAATACAAATTGCAATGAAAATATTATATTATATTATATTATAGTATATTATATATAAGTGAAAAATAGAAGCATTTTCACTAGTTTCACTCAAGCTGTTGTATGTAACAGAGTGCTCAAATATACAGACATGGAAAAACACGCAGATCAATGGCTTCCATGGACTGTAATGGATGTTAATGAGATTAAAGCAGAGAAGCTAAAGCGATGGATGGAAAAGTGGTGTTTTCCACCTGGATGGCTAAAAATGCTGAAACCAAAACTGGCCTTGGTAATCACATCTCTCCTATATTGCAGCACTCCATCAGACGGACAATGCCACTATGCAACAAACACTACAAAAACACTATATCCCAATGCACTTAGAGAGCCTATCAATCTGGACTAAAAGAGATGGAGAAAGCACAAATGAAATCAAATTAGTGTGAATCCATACTCTGATCATGCTAGATTGTTTGCAAGCAGTTGGCCACTGTGAAAATATGACTACGCTTTCTGCAAAGTTGTTGTAACCTCATATAAGCTACTACAGGATAGCATTAACAGGAAATATGCCACTTTAAACTGGTTTTCCTTTGGGGTTTGAAGAGGTGAGGATGATGATGAAGACTCCTCAGTTGTATGTTCCTCTTCTGAGCTCTAGAGGAGGGGGCTGCCATCATTTATTATTGAATAACTCTGCTCTCTATCCCAACCAATTAAATATTAACAAAGGCTTCAATCTGGGTTTGCCACTCCGGGTCGATGTAGTGGCACTGAAATCTCTGTATGTGGATGGCCATGAGAGCGTCTCTGTCAACATGCTGACAGGCAATAAAAGACAGGTCTAATAAAAGGGCTTTCACTTTCTTTTTCTTGAACTAAGCACTGCTTAAAGTGGGTTACAAGCACTTTTTTTTTAAACACGCCTGTTTTGTATACGCTTTAATTACATTAGATATGTGAGCAGTGCAAAGAGTGGAACTGCACAAATTAGCATAGAGCGAGGAGTAGGTTTTTTTAAAAAGTTGAAACACTGGTGCAACTGGGCGATTATAATGCACAGAGAGCTCATTAAGGGAAATAGCGAGTGCGTTTACTCACGTCATAGGCTCCAGCCTTGATCTGCTGATACAGTTTGTGCTGGTCCTCATCCCAGAAAGGAGGGTAGCCCACCAGCAGGATATACAAGATCACACCTGCCCAGGACACACAAAATTGATAACTTCATACTAGTACTAGTCTACTGTTTTTCCAAAGTAATTAGTCTAAGTTACAATTTTTTGCACACTATTCATAAAAATGGACAAATACACTATAAAAGATACTCTAACTAGGTATGCGCAATTGATCGATTTTCTAATCGCAATTACAATTACAGATGCCACAATTAATCGTTCAAAGTGGCAATTAAACACCTAATAATTGAGGTATTGCAGTCTAAATATTTTTTGCATCCTGACGCACACACAGGACCACACTTAAGAGAAATAAAATGAAATGCGATGTGTTTTCCATCAACTGGGTAAAGCGAAGGGGTGGGTTTCACAAACCAAAACAGTGACCGTCGTTCTAACTAGCACAAAGAGTGTCTTGGAATCATTTTAATGTGGACACTAAATAAAAAGGTGAAAATCTTACCACAAGCCCAGATATCCACTGGTTTTCCATAGGGGTCCTTTCTCAGGACTTCAGGGGAGAGGTATCCAGGGGTGCCTGCAAAACCTGTAAAGACATAATGTGATTACCTACATTTAATATATAAAATCAACTGATTCTACAAAATAAAGCAACAATATTTCAGTCTGGACTAAACAAATAAACACACACACATTTGTTTTTTGTTAAGACTGGGGACATCCCATAGGCGTAATTGTTTTTATTCTGTACAAACTGTATGTGCTATTGCCCTATACCTAACACTTTACTAACCCTTTCTATAAAAAAAAAAACAAAAAACAAAACTCTGTATGATTTATAAGCATTCTGAAAAGTGGGGACATGGGGCAATGACCTGAAAAGTCACTTTCATCTCGTAATACCCATGTCATACCTGTGTCCTTATACAAATTCCTGTCCACAAAAACACACACACAAAACCTCTTTCTAACAAGGCTGTGCAATGTGACAAAGCAAATAAAAAATTTTCATGATATTAGACAAGCTTAATCCAATTTGTCCACTGGCTTTGTCATATGTGACCTTCGACCTGGTTCAAGTGAGTAGTCTTGACTCCAAAAGGACAGTAAACATTGAGAATCTACTCAATATTTCCCAAGGGCACAGAGAAAAACATAAGCTGGCTACTCTCCAGAGCTCTCTAGTTTCACAAGAGCCACAGATGCCATAGAAAGCAAACAGAGCAATAAGAAAAGTCATTGCTGGTTGAATGTGTGCTTTCAGAACGAGTTTACGAGCACCAGTGCCATCTAAATGAGCGGATGCATTTTCGGGGCATTGAATATTTGTTGGAAAATACAGAGAAATTAATTTAGTCTGTTGAATTAAATTCAATCTTGAATCAGGATGAACTAGAATGGCTTCAAGCCAAATCCCTTTAAGAGATGAGGCTACCAGTGAGTTGAAGGATAAACAGAGGAGTCTTACCAAACCAGGCCTGCTGATCTCCCTGCACCTCGATGGCAAGGCCAAAATCAGCTAACTTCACTGCGGCGCCCTTCATCTTACTGGCCAGCAGCAGGTTCTCTGGCTACAGGAGGACACGTGACAGAGAAAAGGGTAGGAAGAGTGAAAAAATAAATAAAATGAGGGATGATATATACATATACACACACCTCCTCACAGACAACTGTTAATGCAACCATCGCTTCATTATTTTATATTATTTTACCTAAATTAAATAAAACTAACAGAGCTTGTTTTGAATGCTACAAAGTTTAAGCATCACTTAATTGTAAATTAAATGAATAGTGTTTTTCATGATTAACTTTAAATGAGCATTAGACGACAAAAGGAAACACAAATATAAAAATAGGAAAGATTAAATATCCAGTAGCACGAGCCAAAACTAATCATGAAGTGCCATTCACAGGCATTCACCTCCATACGGCTGCTCATTCAGTCTGTGCATGATAATGCTAAAGGTGATGATCAAGCTTACAGACGCTGAATTTAATCAGCTGTGATCTGCATAAAAGGAAGTAAACGTATCCAGCATGTTCTATGAGGAGAGTCTTTCATCATCACATTGCAGGAATACCGAGATCCCGACTTGAACTACAGTGTGCATCAAGTGTTAGAGACAGAAATGTTTGCATGCTTGCAACGTGTGAGAGAGAAGAAGGGAGAGATTGCATGTGGTGTCTATATCTTACTGGTGTGTGTGTAAAGCGGATGGATAGCTGTGACAGCACGCTCATTGCTCTGAGCTGCATAATTCATGAAGAGACAGAGAGGAGGGCTTGTTATCTCATGCTACGAGAGCAGGGGTGAGCTGCTCTCTCGCCCCGCTGTCCTGCACACCCCGCTGCCTCTGAATGCTGCAGGCACAGCCCTGACCCGGACACTGCACAGTCATCCTGCAACAACTGCCCCAACACGTTTACAGTGGGACGCACACAATAGACTTTCTTTGACGTCATATCATGACTTATTTTAATGAAAATTATTCAGCGGATGCTGACACAGCTAGAGCGCAATCCTGGACTGGCCAATGATGTAAACAAATGAATATTCATAAGCCAATCCAAAACAAAACCGGTAGCTCGTGCAGCAGATGCAATACTGAGAAGTGCTTGTTACAAAACTTAAATTATTTTGTGAAATAAAAACACAAAATGCTATGCATCGCATTCTAAGCATCATAACCTAATTTTCAACAAATAAAGCAAACTGCAAATAATGAATTATTCATTACTTATTACTAATGAATTAATTGGCATTCATTTATTAATTAGGTTATATGTAATATTTTTATCTAGTTATTTTATTTCAGGCTTATTTCAGTTACTAATTTTTTATCTATAGGTTTCATTTTAGTAAAAAAAAAAGCAGACTACACTGATGATGCAAGGGTGACGCTCACAGATAATCAATCCCAATCCTAGGGAAGGACTCTGTCTCTATTTCCTCTTAAACACTCTTTCTCTAGCTCCTGCTCAACTATATTTCCTTTTCCTTCTTGTCTGTCTGTTTTCAACAGTTCCGTCTCTTTCCCTCTGATGAATTAAAGGAGGTAAAATGACTCCCCACCAGACACGCTCACCATCATGCCATGACTCTGCAGCCACCATGACATCACAGAGGTTTCCATAGCAACCGGCCTGCCTCCGGTACTCCTCTGTCTGGCTTTACTTTTAAAAAGGAGAATATGGAAAGCAACGGTTTGGGGGTTCGACACATTTTTGTCCACCACATGCCACTGATCTATTACGTATTTTATCACGTATTTTAAGAAAAAACACTTTACACACACAATTTCACCTTTTAAAGTCTGTATCTACATCTATTAGGAAGATGTGGAGAGACAAAAGGAAAACATCGTAAAGTCTGACAACCGAAAAGTAAATAGTTATTGAATTTCATTCCTAATATGAGCTTCAGATTGAACGATGGCATTAATAAAAAAAATAAAACAATCTCTCTATCATCCATTAAATGCTCTTTGTTTGTTATCTGTATTGTGCTTGTTGTCAAATGACCCCTCAGGATTGGTCACAGCCAACTGGTCATGCTCTGACGTCAAGAGAAAAAAAAAACAACACACAGAGTTTAATGTTGCAAGCACCAATATGAGCGTGTGCAAATGACGCCACAGAGCTGCCAAGAGGAGGAGGGTTTGGATGACACAGACTCCCGTATTGGCACGTTGCCACAGTGACGGCATGACTCACCTTGAGGTCCCTGTGCACAATGTCATGCTGGTGGATGTGGCTGACGCTTTCCAGGATCTGATTGATGCAATGACTGAGAAACAGAGACAGGGAGAAACGGAAAGCAGGGGGGAGGAAAAGAGGGTTGGATTAGGGAGAGAAGCCCAGGCATTAGTACAAGGATCTAACTCCAGATAGAAGACTGGGCACAAGAAATCCAGCTGCAGAATCTGGCCTGTGCCGATAGACTGAGCTTTGCACAAACAGATAAATACTCTGGTTTGTTTTGTGGTTCTCAAAGCTGCCAGAGAAGCTTTCCAGGATGGGAATGAAAATACATTTACCATGTCATCCAAATGCCAAAACAAATTTCCTGAAGCTGAATGTGTATACGTGAGGCGTAAAAAAGAAAAAAAAAAAATTGGATTTGTATTTTATAGTAAATTTCTTGTTTTTACCCTTGTAAATTATAGTCAAGTTATTTCAATAAATTAATAATGAGTTATTGTTTTAAATACATTTAGGCTTAGTTATGGACCCCAGGCCCTGGTTAAGAAACATGTTGAAATTTAAAGGTGCGATACTCAAGTAACATTTTTAAATTTCCTTGTTAATCTTTTTTTTAAATGGATGCTTTATTTTTTTATGCAAATTATTTTCTCTATGAAGGATACATGCAAAAAGTCATATGAGATGGAAATATTAAGACAAATATTTTTATCTTTGGAAAAAATTCTACACAATAAGGCTCACCTTCGAAAATACAGTTTTAATTATGTTATTAACAAATAAAAATAAACATTACAGAAACTGTAATGATATTACACAATATTACTGTTTTACTGTATTGTGATCGGATGAATGCAGCCTTTGTGAGACAAGAACAAGGAACAAGAGACAAAAAAAAAAATCTTATCCACCCTATACTTTTGAACAATAGTGTATATCTCCCAGCTATACTACACAGACATGCATTTGTTGCTCTGACAGGAATAACAAGTGAGATGACAGAAATAACAAGCACGGCGGAGCTTATAAATGCAGTGAGTGGACCAGCTCAAACCTGTTTAAAAGGTCATGACCTGTGAACAAGGGCGAATTGGGTGGGGATGAAATTTCTCTAAAGGTTTTTGTTTTTTTTGTTTGGTAGAATACTTGAAAAATAACAGTGATGGTTCAATGACAAATGATTCGGCTTATGTATAGAGAGAGCAGAAAACAGAGCTTGCAGAAAGACGAGCAACGGGGCGGTGGAGCAAAGAAAGCACCCCATTAGATATTCCCTAAACTCTCTTGAGGAAGGATGGCGAGAAAGGCATTTCTTGTGTCCAAATTTGGCTAAATCTGTGGACTGCATTCCATTCCATCCCATTACAGAGGCACTTTCCAGAAAAACTCTCTCCGTTCTCCCTTGATGCAAACTCTCAGAAGCAGACTTCATGTTGTAAGTCTGGAGAGTACTTCCAAAAGTAATTGCAAAGTGACACTAATTTTGTTGTTCCGGCTTAGTGCTGAATATGAAGTGGAAATGGACTGAAGTGCAGACAGTCAGCTTTAATTTAAGGGGATGCCTATCCCGGCTGCAGGTTAAAAATAACACCACATATTTCGGGGCAGCTTCAATCCCTGTTAAAGCACTGGGAGTATTTACATAGCTTGACATTATTTAAAATAAAAATATCATGTTTAATAATTAGTTGTGTAACCCTGGCATTTAACGATGGTCTTGCTGTCTGGGAGCAAAGGGCAGAGTTAGAGACAGAATAATTTATCTCTCCCTGACAAAAGCGGTACAATAATGGCTTAAAGTATTATCATGCTATTTTGAATAATTACTTATCTTAGTATTTATATACTATTGTATTTACATAAAAATCCACGTATATATATATATATATATATATATATATATATATATATATATATATATATATATAGTACATTATGGACAAGATTTTAATAGTACTGTCAGGTTTTACTAATGACAAATTAGGGCTGAAAAGCATGGACGGTTTCTTTTTGCACCTGACCTTATCGAATATGCAGTTTTCCTTATAGACGTAAAATGTATAGGAGGAGAGTTTTCTAAATAAACTAACTTTTGTGCTCGTCAAATTACAGACGAGAGCGCACATGACAGAAAGGGAGAAGTTTCTTTACCCCACACGCAATTTATTTGTAATGCAGGAAGAACACTAAAGAATTGTTTGCTAAAATATGTTATTTTGCTTTTTAGGTGATTTTTTAAACTTACCTTGCATCTGCTTCACTGTAATACTCTCTTGCGACGATATCTTCAAACAATTCTCCACCAGTCACACTACAAGAAGAAATACAGCCTTTATCAACAGCTCGAGTATGGAGAACCCACAGCGGTTCCATTCAGCTATAAACTATAAAGAGCACGAGGCCTGTAGAGGAGTATGTGGCTAATCGAGAGTTTTATCACCACGGGCCGGCACTTGAGTGTTAGAGTCCTAATGATACAAGAGCCCTGAGAGAGGGCCATACAGTTACAATCTACACACATACACTTACATTCATGTCTTGCTCTCACACACACACTGCAGCTACACGGAGAAGTCTACATCTCAACAACACTGATAATCATTCAACATGATGTCAACAATTTAAGCAAAGGAGTTCAGAAAGAAAAAACTAGCCTTCTGGCAAGAGAGTAAAGTTAAATCGTCACACCTCAATTACATTTTCCTGTAATTAACAGTTAATTACTGCCAAACAAGTTTGAAAGGAAGTGGAAAGTGTGAGTGCAAGGGCGTCAATCCTGTTTTACACAGAAGTAAGATGGAAGATCACAGTGTCTGACTCAGATACTTACAGGTCAAAGACCAGGTAATGAAAGCCTTCTTCTGCGATACTGTCATGGAGACGCACTGTTGAGGGAAAACAGAAAGAGAGAATGAGGTAAGACAGAGAAACAACATAAGCAGGACGAACAGAAGGAGCTTTTATCCTTTTCTTGACCTGACCATGAAGTCATCCTCATTAGCTCCATTTCAAATCCAAACCTCGTTGCCTAATGCCTTCTAAGGCAGCATCTTAGCTGAAATGAACCTCATAACTGACCCATTTGAAACCAACTCCAAATGCCACACACACACACAAAAAAACTCAGCAAAGGACAGTGGTCTTTCTTAACTCCTATTGAAAGCCCCCATTGTCTAATGTAACATTCAAAGCCACTTTTATTATTTCTGCTGTAATTTATGTACAAAGCTGCTTGTTTTCATATGCAGAAACTTGGAGTATGTACATATTAAATCAATGATCAACCGTTAATAATGTTTCTTCAATGAAAACAATAGTTATATTGAGATGTCAAAAAGAAAGGTTTTAGATTTTAATCTAAGAGTAAATTTATTGTTTTTACCCTTTAATTCAGAGTAACTTTTTTTCAATGCATTAATGACAATTAATTGTTTTAAATACATTTACGTCGTCCTGTGGCCTTCCTGGAAGTTTGCTGAGGCTCTCTAGTCCAGCCCCTGGATAAGGATTATAAATTATTTTGTAATTTCCTTTTTAATAATTTAAAAAAGGGAATTTTTCCCTTAAACCCCACCCCCTAAATTAAATAGCATTTTAATTACACTGAATTATTTTAGCACTGAATGAAGATAATCATGCATCTTATTTAAGCAATTGGTTTCTCTTTGAAAGATACATGCAAGTAAGGCTAGATGGCAATACTAACACAAATATCGTTATCTTTAGAAAAACATCTTGATATATTTTTTACAATAAAGCTGAGCTGCGAAAAAAAAAATTGAACTTCATGCTGACTTTAAATGAAAAAAAAAATCACACCTGTCAACATTCATCTCAGAGAAGGAACTCTGGTCTTTGCATTACAGAGCGATGGCATTGCAAGTAAGGCAAGGGACATTTGTTATCTTGATTGAAGGTAATGAATTTGTCATCGGTAGTTACAGATCTCACACATGCAGCCATTAAGAGACCCCCGGCTCACTCTCATTGTGTGTGGGTCCGTGTAAATGACAGGGTGCATTAATCTCAGCCATGTGAGGGAGGTGGCTGCTAGAGGAGGGCAGAGAGGGCAAAGCAGAATTATATTATCTCCACATCCACCCAGGATCACCCGCGGCGCTGACACAAACACACACGTTCTGACAGGAGGACTGTGTTTTAACAATTCAGACTGAAGGTGCTGTGAATGGAGTGCGATTTTAACAGGTTGGCCTGAAAGAGGAGTGGATAGAGGCGATTTGCGTTGCACTCTGATGAAGAAGATACTCTCTGAACTTGTTGCCCTATTCAAAATAATACTGTGCCATTGGAGCATTTTATATTCCTTTCCCCTCAAACACTTGTATTATATACTGCTTTTATCTGTTGTTTTTATCTGTACTATTAGAACCCTTCACAGAACTAGCCATAAGGAAAGAAGACTCTGACTGACCAATAAAAAGTCTGTTTATTAGTACGTTTTCATTTTCCCTGGTTACCGGTGATATCAGACAGCTCAACATCTTTTTCGCATGCCAATACCGGACACATAAATTTAAAATCTTTCATTTTATTGGTAGGTGAAGTTTTTTTGCTTAGTGGAAAAAGAAACTCTGCCAAAAAACACCAGTGCTGGGTGTGGGTTTTCACACTCTACTGAAGGACTCCACAGGGATGCACGGCTCCATTCTAACATATTGTCACACCAGAAATGTATGCCTGAAGACATGGCTCTGGGTGAGATAGCATGAAGAATGTATGTGGATGCATGTGGGTTGTGTGTGTGACAGGCTCAAGTCATTCTATCTGCTCTTGTTGCGCGTCTGTGGGCCAACGGCAGTCAAGCGTTCATATCTGCGGATTCTTTGATGACAACAAACCCCACGACTGATAACCTGTACAAAGGCTGTAAGTTACTCTGTACGTGTTGTGTAAGTGATGTCCACGACAAAAGGAGTTGAAAACAAGAAGTGTGTTAGTGTCTTTGTCGTCATTGGAGATGTGCTCCTTAAGAAGGCTCTCTCTCACATACACACTTAATTGCTCTTTTTGTTAGCAGTTTATTGGCAGTCCATGCAGAAAACATGACAACCTGAGAGAGAGAAAGAGAGAGGAAGAAAGGGCCGTTTAAGATGGCTAGACAATAAAAAGGTACAAAAGACAGATTTAGGCCACTGAGAATGAAAGGGAGGGAATACATGAGAAAGAAAAAAAGTGAGGGAGGAGAGACAAGAGAGTATGACGGTGGGAAAGGACAAACACTTCCTAGAAAAAAGAAAAACAAGGCTAGAAAAAAGGAGACGTCGAGCAGAATGTCTGAGCTTCTGTTTGCATTACAAGAAACAGATGATTTATGCTGCCAAGAATGAAAAAGCAACTTTAAAAGTATGAAAAAACTATATTTGACTTATAGCTGTATTCATTCATGTTGTTTTAGATTGTGTGTCACAGCTGTGGCTTCTAGGTAGAGATGACCATGAACAATAGCTTACATTTTAGATTGTTAGTCATATAAAGCTATAGTATGAAGACTTGTAATGGCGAAAGTCATGTTGTATATCTGCCTTTTTGAAGTCTTTCGGTTTACATTAAATTGAATATTGTGTCTGACACCTCTTTTGTGAGGGAAGATAAAGGCTGAAAAATTACCATTTCTGGGTGAATTATCCGTTACATTACCTTGTGGTATGCGTTGTGTAACAGTTAAAAGAGATTTTCTTGAAAAGTGCCAGTCATTTGTTTTAATCTTGCTGTTTTTCTTCAAGTATTTCAAAAATAGTTATTTCTTCCTTAAATACTTTATTTGCAACTGGTGATTATCCCAATGTCACCATCCTGAAAGATTTTAGCCACTTACATTTTACTGTCTTCCACAGCACCGTGTTGTTCTCACACACAGAAGGGAGCCTGAAGGGATCATGATGCCTGTGCTATTTCCATGATTTTGCATGAGGTGGAGATTTTGTCTGTGTGATCTGTCTTGTCAGCCACATCCTTTCTCATGCCATGCAAATAATCTCGAGTTGAATGTGACTAGCATGTTTGTATAGTATGTCTCACAGCGTACAGACACACACAGACTATTGTTCTCAATTATTAAAGGGAGAAAAGACATGTTGCATGCCGCACTTGAATCTGTACCACCTGGATGAGTATATTTGGCACAAGCAAGTTGTTGAGACTCACCTATGTTGGAATGTTTGAGGAGACGGCAGATCCGGGCCTCTCTTTCTAGCTTCTGATGATCTGAGGGTCAAACACAAAAAGAACAGTTAATAACAGATAATAATTTAAACTACTATTTAAAAGAACAGTTTTTAATATTAAAAAAATATAATATAAATTTAAAACAATTTATTCTCAGGACATTGAATTTTCAACAGCCATTACTTCCCGGCTTCAGTGCCATATAATTCTAAAGACATCATTCTATATGCTGATTTGCTGCTCAAGAAACATTTATTGCTATCAACGTTTAAAAAATAAATAAATAAATCCTGGGTGTAAACAGGACCTGCGATTAGGCAAATGCAACCGTTCAAAGACATATAATCAATATCAAGCCTACTGCCCTATACTTAGCATAGTAATGACAGTACTTAATGATTGTGAGTACATGTAATGGGCATGAAGTAAAGATGTCCACTCTATAAAAGAAGCGGCTAAGATTAATATAACTTGCTATCCTGGAATGATGAGCATCGATCTCTAAAAAGGAGACAAGGTCATAGCTCTTTGGGAAACCTTTAGAGAGCTTTATGAGAGGGAATTCAAACAGACAGACACACACACAAACTGCTTCAGCAGTATAAATACATAATAGCTATTTTCGGCCCATAAACAATAATGTTACACACAGCCATTTAGGACAGACAAAGTGCAAGGCTTTTAATGCAGGCCGGTTGCAAGGCTGTTTGGTTTCTGGTGCCATGTATGCTTAATCAAGCAAAAAAAAAAAAAATGTACAAATCTTAACTAGAGTTGTCTATGAGACGCCAGACAACACCCTAGTTAAAAGGAATGCACACGTGGACTCGAACAGAGACATCTGCAGCAGCAGGGATCTGCTAGTAGGAATTCAAATCATGAACTCAATGCAGGCACTCCTGCTGGGTCAGATCAGTCTCACATAAACACACACACTGCTCTTACACATAACATATCCTCAGTCCAAGATCACATTGTGCCAAGTGTGTGCTGCTCGCCTGAAACGAGCCAGACCTCACACTAAAGAAAATTTGACGAAATATAATAAAAGATGAAGAAAGTATGAATGTCTGAGAGCTTTACGTATGTGTGTTATGTTCCTTTCACAGGCCTTCATAAGATCCAGTCACAACCTCTATCGGACCTTCTTGTAGATCTTCTACCCAAAAAGCATGCAATCCTTCTGACAGCCCCAAAGCATGATTCTCAGAAATTGCATCAGCCTCAATCTTGAAGCATCAAAGATTCCTTTTAAAAAAAAAAATGAACACACACACACACAGACACACACACAGGTTTCAGACTTTAAGTGATGTTTTCATGATATACAAATGGATGTGGGTGTAGGATCACTGGTTGCTTTAAGCTTTTCTGAGAAGTGTGATCAAAAAACATCCCTCTCAAAGAGTGAACGGTGACTGCTGTGAGTGATGTGCGTGTGCGTACGGTTTACAGCAGCAGATGTTTTTATTACCTAACAGAATTAATGCAGGACATTTAATATTCAGCCCTGCCACGGCTCCCAACAGAACAGTTAATCTGAGAGTGAGAGACGGCCGTACAAAGACTGCTGGCATGCAATGACTGCTGAGAAAACGAAACACTCAGAGTTTGTGTTATAAAACTTCTCGTTTTTTATCGTTTGCTGTACCTTCTGCATACAATTCATCCGCTGCATTATAAATCAAGTTTGAAGTGGGATGAACACAAATACACTGATAGCTGGGATCTGATGCAAACGATAAAGGCCTGTAGAAAGAAAAATGACTGAGTGGCATGCTCCTTTTGTGTGCTCTCTCGTTTTCTTTCTTTTTATCCCATTACTGAAGAGATAAATAAATGATGTGTTGTTCAGTGACCATCCCTAAAATCCAATTGGGCTAAGTGCAGCTTTCTCACTGTGCGGTCGGGTCCGTGATGTCATGGACTCTTAGATAGAGAGATTCAGAAAGCAAGAGCGATAAACTGACTGATATAAACGGTAAATGAAACATTAACAGGTGTTCTGAGATTGGATGAGCATAAAACTTTTACACGATAATGAGCATTGACAGGATATGAGGAACTGAGCAGCCACCAGGCATGTGCACAGATAGGGTTCAACCTGTGCAGAGCACATGCCCTTTTCCCCCTTACTCTCCAAAGTGCCCTTTTTTGGTGGTGGTGTTTTTTTTCTCTTCAATAAATCAATGCTATTAAATAACCTTTTGTGTCTGTCTCTATTTTCTATCTTCAAACACTTATCCAATTAATTGTATTAAATAGAGCTTCTGACTAAAATCTTGTTGAATCAAAGACTATAGAATACCCAAGATGCGTCACTTATAATATTGAATGGGGGGAAATGCAACGCATTAAATGGCAGATAAGCCCCGCCTTCTAAATAAAATAGCACCGCATCTGCCATTAGGAGTTCCGGTTGCTATAGAAACAGTCAGCATTCTGAGACGTGCGCCTAGGACTGATCTCCCCTGAGCTTTTTTTTTTTATAAAAACTAGTATTGCAAAGATTTCATTAGTAATTTTAAACGTGAAATTTAATGGTAAGCTTAGTGAACAGTTTCCCAATACAAAGAGATGCACTTGGATGCCTCTGAGATGCGTTTCAAAGATGGCCGCCGAGTGACATGAGCTGCCTTAAAGAGACTTTGGTTGAATCTGCTCAAACTGTCAATAAACCTCATAACTCCATTCCCTTATCCTGACAGAAAGAAATAAATATAAAAAATAATATTTTTATATTTAATAAATAATTAAATATAAAAATGCTCATTACTTAAACTGACTGACAATAATACCACGCTGTTTAAAAGTGCAGGCTTGTTAAGAGTGTAATATTATAACAATATTAAATCTGTAATATTTAAAGTATCGTTTTTATAATTCATTAATACAGTTTTCTATAATGCTATACAGTTTTTATTTTTAGACAACATAGGCTGCGTGATATTTTTGTGGAAATGGCGATACATTTTTCAAAATTCTATGAATTGGGAATATAAATATTTGTATTAAAAATATTTGCAGTCACTTTTGATCTATTTAATGCATCCATGCTGAACAAAAGTATTAATTTCTTACTGACCCAAATATTTTAAACATTACAACCAGAATTATTCATATATAAAATTAACATACTTAACATATTGGTTTGATAGCAAAAAAAAAGCACACTCCACAAAGCTCCGCTGAAGCCTTTTATGAATGTTTGAAGGTGCTCTTTTCAAGTTCCTTAAAGAATAAAGATGTCATATTAATTTGTTTCCTTCTTGTCAATACAACACAATGGTGACACTAGTGCAGGCAGCACTAGTATGAACAGATGCATCATGGACCAATCACCTCAAAAGCACCCACATGAGGGTGTAAATCTCTGTGGTCAAGCTCACAGTGCACAGGAAAAACACATTGAATTAGGTGAAAACATGTAAAAGAGTAAAGTCATGCCTCTCTCTCTCTCTCTCTCTCTCTCTCTCTCTCTCTCTATATATATATATATATATATATATATATATATATATATATATATATATATATATATATATATATATATATATATATATATATATATATATATATATATATTCACACACATACACATACCCACCATCATTGTACCTCAATTAAAATAATACCATGATATCACCACTACTGTGCTTTAATGGGTGCCATGCAATGCTATAACTCATTTCCGTTCTGGAATTGTAAACAGATGCTACAAAATAAAAACAACAACAAATCAAAAGGCTCAGTTTCATTTAGTTGAGTCCTACAGCACTGAAAAACATTGAGCAAATGTGAGCACATATGCACAAGCTGCTCTTACAGATCCTTTCACGTCACAGGACACGAGACACATTACCATATGCATCGGCACTCATTAAGCCCAGACTCTGAACAGATAGTAGGGTCACTCTGACAAGGACCGGGAAGGCAGAAAGACTAGACATTACAGACTCAGCTTCACAGGTTATCATGGCCCAGACGGTTATAAAATGATGCTCCTGCATGAACTAAAAGGTGAGCTACTGTGCAGCGCACAGAGCTCTGATGAGAGAGACGCATGCAGAGGCAGTTATTTAACCACTTCAGGCAAGGGGCGGATGTCATTGTGCTCGCATTCTTTTCAGATCAGCCTCAGGGTAGATGAAAGGGCTCAAGTGACGTTAAAGACTGAATCTGCAAGTACAAAGAAGCAGGGGTTGTTTGAGGTCAATTCTCAGCAGGTGAATCTCAGGAGAAAATGTCGGAGGCTCTAGGGAAGACTCTGTGACATAAGCGCATAGCATCTGGGGCAGGATCAGGTCTCTTCTCCCAGCACGCGAGCTGCAGGCAGATTTCCAATAGCTTGGATTTATCCTAGTCATGGTGATCTTAACATAAATCTAACCCAATGGTCAACAGAGACATACGTAATTTTTCACAATATGACATTTTTCCGTATTGTGTGTATAATATTTTAAGCTGCTTTGCTTTTTTTACAATGACATGAATTTGAATTTTAGCGCTCGTCTCCTCAGCACCCCAGAGATGTGCCCTTGTTGTGGCCTTTGTACTCGTTCTGTCTGCATGCTTTATTTTTCATCCTCTGTTGGCTCATCAGCGCTGACCTTAGTGTCTGCACTGTTTACAAATCATGGGCTAATGCTGGTTGAAGTCGATTCACTGTCATCTCGCTCTCGATCCCTCCCTTTTTTTCTTTTCTTTTCATCAGTTCTTATGTGATGACAGACACAGCACCTTCGAGTGTTATCGTCAGCTTGACTCATTCGTCACAACCATGCCCATCTTTTTGACATGTCCTACAGTTTCTTCTTTTTATCTGTACCCTTACAACAGTGAGAATGTCTCTGGAACCATCTGGAGTTAGGTCTAAGTCACTTATTTAAAAGGTATGATAACTCACAATAACGGGGTTTGAGCCAGCAACCACCTGATTATCACATCCGAGACAAGACTACAGCAGCTTGCTTCAGAAACCCTCCACCTTCCCCAGCTCCACTTGCATAGATTCGCTATAGGGTAATTTCATGTATGTTATATATTGGCTAATTAATAATGAACTAATGGACTACAGTACTTCAATTCTATCTCTGATATGCAGTTCAGCAAAATATCACAAAATAAAATATATGCAGCTAATAAATATAACTTATTCACTCTTCCTGCTCCTTGCTTGTAATTAAATAGAGAAACATGCCTTGATCACATGACATATTTTACTTCAACAATGTTTTGGTAAATTAAATGAAGTTTCAAATGCCAAACACTATAGCTAAATATCAAGATATATCCATAATTATATATCCATTTATTATTCTTGTAGTGTGAATTATGTTTTAAAGGAAAGTTTCAAGTCATTGAGGGCAGGAGTGGGTTTGAGACAGTTCATTCTCTTGGGCATGATTTGGGTGATTTGGACAGGGTGACACTGCTGGAAGCGACAATGAGAGGGAAACCGCTTCTACCTGGAACCAGATCTAGTCTCCTCTTATTAATGCAGTGGATTCAGAACGAAACAGGCCCTCCAACAGCAGCAAAGCCGGAGGGGAAAATAATGTGTGTGCGCGCATGTTAGAGAGATGTGTGTAAATATATAAGAAGGAATGAAAGAAAAAAGGGAAAATCTTGTATATGTGTGTTTTAATTAATTCCATTCCTCTACGACACTTTATCACTGGTTCGACACAAGTGACGTCCACACAAGCCAAGCGCACTGTGAGCCAAACAGTCAGAGAGCAAATAAAAATGACTTCAGTGAGACAGACACTCCAGTAATGCAGGAAAGCAGCTCAGTTTGGTTCTTCAGCTCAACCAAAGGGCTTTGGTACTGCCAGAACAAACAACCAAAAACAGCTCCCAATACCCAAAGCATGAGAAACTCCACATCTCAGCCTGCCCATCCAATTAAATTCCTGCAAATACAAGACAGTCTGATGTCCTCTAGGTAACACACACACACAAACACACACAAACAGAGGCCATAGGGTCCGTGTCACTTTTAAAAACAGCTTAAGGTGCTTTGGTGGGGATGTCTGATCCCTCTCCATCATAATACTAATCCACCGCACAGAGCTTTACTTACACTGATGACTGCAGGGGGACGTGGACGTGCACCTGTCTGTGTACACACACACACAGACACGTTTATTATAACATTATATCCTCTCCACCACGGTAACACTCACCTGACTTCTCTTTCCACCTCATCAAGCTCTCTTTCCACCCATATGCTTTCCTCTACTTCTCTCTATTATTCAGTCTGTCTCAGGAGGTGTGCGTGGAACTTTTTCTACAGCTAATGGAAAAGTCAAACAGTTTGTGCGCTCGAGGCCTACGGTCCACTTGAAAATAACTGGATGATGTCAAACAAAGATTACGAACAAACAAACAATTGATAATAGTGACTAAACGCTCACCGCGTGTAATAATTCACAATATTGATGAAGATCTCTGTATGGAAATTCACATATACACACGCATACCAAAAGCTATTGTCCATCTCCGTGTTTTTTTAGTGTGGTATGTTTATGGGAGCAAGTTCTCTCTCATCAGAGACAATCCCTGTGTCGTACCGACTGCAGCTGTCGCATGTCGCAGGACAGCGTTCAACACACCGCCACACAAAAGCAAGAGACGCTAACTTTTTGACAGTTGTGCTGATGTCGTTAAACTGTGATGAAATTCACTGTAAAGTATTGTGATGCATTCCTGATATCCTTTTCTACTGATGAGCAAACAAAGATCTAGTTAGATAAACACACTGTGGTTGTTACAATAGCCACTAGAATCACATGTTTGCTTACCGCTTCACAAATTAGTTGAAAAACAAATTCACAGCCTTTTAAGCTATTCTGTAATACAGCAGCATGTATGGCTGGCTGCAACGCAGTTCACCCAAAAACTGAAATTTTTTCACATCGTTCAAAAACTTTCTTCAGGGCAACATAAAGATATTTAGTAGAATGTTCACGCATGCTACCATCATCAGGAACGGTCACCATAAAACTTGCTCACTACACAGTATGAAAAGTCAAAAGACACACAAGACTTAAAATTTAAAAGTATGGTTCACCATATGTCACAATTCAATGTAAGTTGACAATCTTGACATCTGATAACTGTATGCTTTTATTATATGGAACAGTATAGACAGTAATGAAGATAATACAGGTTTGTGGTGACAAATATTTAAATGGCAAATTAAATGTTTAACAAAAAGTGGTCATAATATATATCAATCATCAATCTCATATTGAATACATCAGTAATGCCTAAAAAATACACAGGCAGAATGAACAATCCTACTTTTGATTCAATGAGGGAGTCTTTTATCTGCAGCGCATTAATAAAGCACATGGGGAGCAGCAGAGGAAAGAAGCTGAAACTTCTCAGCATAAAAGAAAAGGACAGACTCACTACTAACTTGGCATGAGCTAACCTAAAAGAGTCAAGCCTGCTGACTTCCACTCTCAGTACAGTTAGTCTGAGATGGATTGTGTTCACTCAGTGTATATCAGCGGTGCAATCAAGTCCTGCTGTTGCTGAAAGGCAGAATTGTTAACTTCAGGTCAAGGTCAAAGGATGATGGCCCCCAGAGAGGATTCAATAATTACC
Organism: Puntigrus tetrazona; assembly: GCF_018831695.1. Lineage (NCBI taxonomy): Eukaryota > Metazoa > Chordata > Actinopteri > Cypriniformes > Cyprinidae > Puntigrus > Puntigrus tetrazona. The sequence goes on along the minus strand of NC_056711.1, from coordinate 8,002,583 downwards.
TGAGCAAAACAAGTCTGCAAACTTTCCAGAGATACAGCAAATTCTTTCACTCAGGAAGGCTGAGTAGATGTCCAGCAACTGACTATTTGATTATAGTGAGGTCATGTAGTTTTAGCTTTAATGTTTTACATGCTTTAAGTGTTTTAAAGCTTCTCTGAGAGAACTGAGTGTGGTGACTGCATGTCAGGCTTTAGCGTGTTGTTAGACTGTCAGCATGGTAAACACTCAGACAAGTTGTGTCTCCAAATTCATCCCCTTTAATACACCACTACTACAGCATTTTAAAGCAGAGTTTGTCAAACAAATACACTGCCTTCTACAATAATAAACGGCTTCCAGACAATTGCTGTCGAACTTTAAATCGCCTGCTGTGAACAGCGTTCTCATTATTATGTATAATCTGAAGGTCTACTTTTTTTTGGAGGAGAACTAAATCACAAAACAATGCCATATGGTGACAGTTTTGTGCTTCAGGGAAACCTTGACTTACTTCTGTATAGTCATCTCTGTATATTAAGATGGTTTTGGATAATACATTTATAAGTCGGCATGAAATTAAAACTCACCCTACAGTACATATTTTCTGAATGCATATTATTGATCTTATTGTGAATGTTTTAATTCATTCACGTTTCTTTTTTGACCTTGTGATTTTCAAACAAAGTGACATAACTCAGTTATGACTTCAGTTCGCTTAAACGTACCTTTCCTACAACTGATTTTAAGCTCACATTTAGATCCGGCCCAATCTAATCAACAACAAACAGAAAGACCCAAGTCACCTTTACTTTCTATGCCACAATGCAAAAGAAAACATCTGTTACATGACAACTTAAAACATTCTGGAAACACAAAAATCAGAAAGCCACATGACAAGTCGATTACGATGGCTTTTGAACATCTCTAATATGCTTATACAAGTGCTCTCAGTTCAAAACTCTTTCCTCTGATTGATTTCAAAGTTCAATTGCATACTTTTGTGGAGAGGCATGGCACAAGAGCTGTCCAACCGTCAACATGAACGCCACTGTCACCATCATCACACGCTCTGCCATCCATCCACCCACAGAAAAGATTTAAAAAAAAATCAAGATAAACATCATTTTTCTAATACAAAGTGCTCACTCACTTCTATTGCAAAAAGAGAGAAAAACATCCCAGTGCCACAGCAATCACGTCAAAAGGCTCTCGGCAGCTATTTTCTCATTAGCTAGCAGAGTTTAAAACTCAAAACACTTTCTAATGGAAACAATGTTTACTATGTATGCAAACTCACAGCCCCTTAGCTCAACTCTTTCTAGGAAAATATGCTAAGCGTAGCTGTTCAGTGTAAAGTGGAGGGTGCCAGGTTCGTGAGCTGACGTGCTTGTGTGTAAGAGTGTGAGCTTAAGCCGCGAGTCTGTCCCACACCAGACCATCTGCTGATCCAGGGTGTCACTACGTCTCCCCCCGATCCGCCAGGGATTATCCTGTTACGTGCTTTAGACGCCTGCAGATTCCCAGCAGTTAAAACAAAGCAGGTAGGACAAATCCACTGCATGACAGTTGGAGAATAATGGATAGCCTTGATGTGGAAATGCTTCCCTTTCAATGAACTAATGAAAGGTAAAAACTGGCCAAAATAGATAATGATGCAAATCACGTCATATATGACAAAATTCGACATAATATATTTTAGGACGACAACATCCAAAATGTTAAGTTTGAGAATTTTCTATACTATTGCATCATCAACCATGTAATACAAGTACATCTTATTTTCTGACTCTCAAACATGTATACAATGATATGTAATTTCTAATGTGCGCATTACATTAACATTAACAGAATGTTGTCTATAAGCTTTATACGTTCTTTTTATTCTGAGCTCAGTTAAGATTATCAGGTCAAAAGTTTTAATCATCCGTTTATAACTCTTTCAGCACCACCTCTACACAGCTTGGTGATGGCGACTGAAATATGAATAAATTATTTAGGGCCTTGCAAACAATGAGTCAGCCACCTGAATAATGGTGTTTATCTGTGTCAATGTTTGCACAGTGTGCCACATGGTAGAGTCATATGCATATCACAGAATACATTATGTCTCATTTGAAATGAACAGAGCCTGCGGTGTACATAGCACGACAAGCTTGTGTTCTGGTTATGGGAAAAAGACCTGGGCTTTTGCGTTGGTATTAACTGTGTTATACAAGTGGCTCATTACTCGCCTGTGGTAGATGTTAATCCATCATAAAAATCCCTAATGCTGGAACTCAATCACTTAAATGAAAATCTATACAAACTACTGTTAGTTGCGTCAAAGTTCCTCAAAACCTCATTTAAATCAGCAGGAGAGTCATCATAAAAGCATAAAAAGGTGTTGATATTCTGCAAATATTCATAGCACCTATTAAGCTAGAACTACAAACTTCCTCATCTAGGAAACTTAACTCAGAAAAACATTTTTATTGATTGCATAGTTTGGAGTATTCACATCCCCAACTAATTAAATACAAAATTAACTTTTAGAAATGAAGACTTTTATTTTTGAGAATGCATGTGTGGTTTTCTTTTGAGAAAGACATCAGTGTTCAGGGTAGTGAAATGATGGCTTCCATATGCTCTCAGCTGCAAAGAAACATAAGAGAAACCACAAGAGTCTTACTGCAAGATGACTCTCCATGCTATACAATTAACGGTCATTCAAATGATCCAGTTCAATGTTTTCAAACTCAAACCAAACCAAATATTTCCTCAACCCTGCTGTTTTTTGTAGCTGGGATCCAGTTTCATCAGTTGCTTCTTTATGTATGGAACAAAATATTCATCAAAATATTCCCAAAGAATGAACTGCAACTACCATTGTCTATTTGTCTTGATGTCTCTCCCTTATTATTTTTTGTTTAAAATAACTGACAAATATATACATGTAATAAATTTTTTTTAGGCCCAACAATATCCATATTTAACTGTCTCAAACTAGATAAATAATCAAAATGGCTAAAGAATCACTAGAAAATAAAACAGGGGCTAAACACCAATTTGTCGTTTACTTTTATTTAAATAAAGTAGAGCAACTCTCGTTCCCTCTGCATGTTACATCATGAGCTAACCGAGCTAAAGCTGAATTTCAGATGCAGATCTCTCAACTTAGGATCGATTAATCTCCACAGATCCAAGAACATTCCTCGTAATCTGTCTACATACGGTCAAGGTAAGCAAACATTGTAACTATTTGAATACCGATTAACTTAACAGTGAACAGCAGAAATGCTGGTTAATTAAGGGTGCAACAAGTAATACGGAGCGTGTATTGAAAAACGTCACTACCCATCCTTAAAGCAGCTTTCCTTACCCCATTACCCCATTCTGGTCAATTGTAATTAAATATTAGCCATGAGTTTATCTAAGGTTACAGGAAACATGGTGACACCATTAAAGTAGAACTCTAGGTATCTGAGAAGGGTGTGGCAGAAGATTGGTGCATACACTGATCCAATGCTTACTTAACTGTGTATAGAGGTAAATACTGTATAATGCCATGGTAATAAGGAACCATGTGCCAAGGACAGTATGAGGTGACACTGACTATGTAGATTTATCCATTTAGAGCTGCTTCTCTCACACCTGTTACACACTATACAGTCCATAATCTAAGACAAGCAGCAAAATTAGTGAAAATTTGACAAGTATAATATATTACTACAAAAGATTCATATTTCAAATAAATACTGTTCACCTGAAGTTTATATTCAAAACTATTCTATACTGACCCCCCCCCCAAAAAAACACAACTGTACAACAATTTTGAACATCGATAATAGTAAGAAATGTGATTTGTGTAACACATTAGCGTGTTAGAATTATTTCTGCAGGATCATGTGACATTGGAGACTGCTGTATCTACGCTGCAAATTCAGCTTTGTCATCACAGGAATACATTTTTAAGTATATTAAAAAGTATACAATAGGTGTGTTTAAATGCAACCTTGGCGAGAATAAGAGCCTTTTTTTAATAATACATAACATACATAGTTTATCTGGATAATCAGATAATAAATATCAAGAAAGACGGTTAAATATTTTAAGATTAAATCAGTCCATCATTAAATGCTTTCATTTTGTGAAATAATACCAATGTAAAGCTTTCATTACAAACTATATATCTATGTAACAGAAAAGTTATTAACTTCTTAGCATTTGGTTTGTCCTCCTTTTATTTAATGCAAAACCTGATGATGCTGTTATCCTGCATAATTTGCAAGAGAGTGCCCCAAAGAGAATGTAATGGCATCATATACAAACCAAACATGTATACGAGCTGAACACTCAAACGCAAAAAAAAGGAAGCAAAAAAAAAAAAAAAACAACAACTTGCAAGTACACAACCATCTTTCCTTTCACACCTCTGGCCCTCACTGGTACACAGAGATCCTAAACATCTACACAATCGTTCCTTTCCTTTAAATGTGTCCCAATACACACTCAGCAATCACCCACTCTCTTCCCGTTTGTGTGCACACACACCATTTGGCTGGGGTTCATTAAAAATTCACAGTTTGTCCCATTAAAGATTCACCACAGCAGTGCTGTTACGTTTATCAGGCCTCTGCCAGTCGCCCTCCAGCGAGCAGCGAGGAATCATTCCAGGGCCCTGATAATACAGCAAGGCTGCGATGCTGCTGCTGATCTGAGGGAGGTCAGAGAGAGCGAGAGAGATGTGGAGAGGCAGAAAGTGGTGAAGGTCCTAGCCTCTTTTTCCATTTAGAGCTACGGCAGGCTGTGCACCTCAATTATTCAGCAGTGTTTCACGCGCCTCCTGACATCACCACTGCATGCTCGCAAGAAACACGCTGCCCTGAATCACACCACTGACCACCATCTCACACACACACACACACACACACACACACGCACACACGCACACACGCACGCACACACAATACAAGCAGCATGCATGCTATCATTAGTACCGTATGTTCAGTTAAACCACACATGGCCACTGAAATATGTAGGAATGCGTTACATTAGAGTGGGTGCAATTTTTTTTCTTCTACAAAATAATTTGTAAAATAATACATTTCATTATACCATATTTAAATGTATCATGTTCCACTAAAATTAACATCAACTGAAATTGAAACCGTGTAAATCATTATAATGCAATTATTACTGATGTGTAGCGTTGTAGATTTGATAATTATGCCAATTATCTGTTATAAAGTACTCTAGAAATTTTATACTTTGAAGTACAGTTTTAATAATAATAAAATACAGTAACACTTGATATTAAGATTCAATTCAAGAAAAAAAAAAAGTAATTTCACAATCTATTTTCTGAATTTATTTTCTTTATCATCTTCTAGAGAATGATTCATCCATGAACTTAATAATTTGTTAACTATTTTGACTACCTATTCATATCTCATGTCATAACCATCTTACCCCTGGTTTCACAGATTTAAGACTTAGTCCTAGACTGAAATGTAAATTCAAGCCGTTTCAAATGAAAGAAACTGATCTTAAAACATGTCAGTGTCTTTGTTTTGTCTTAGGATACACACTAGTCATGCTTTTTAAAGGAGTGTTTTAAAAAAATGTCCTAATTGAACGATGGCCTAATCCTGGCTTAGGCTAAACCCCGTATGAAACCGGGCAATAACTTGATAACTTGGACTTCTCCAATCATTTAGTCCACTTAAACCCGTCTCCTTCTTACAATCATCTGCAAACTTGCTTCCAGATCTGCCTCTATCCAAATAAGAGTCTAAGATTTAACATACTTTAATGCATTAAACATCATGAACTATCACAGAGCATTTATTAACCTAAAGTTACATTTAACGCGTGTTAATTTATACTTAAAAATGTTACAAATCTACTAGCATGAAAAATTAACCTATATTACAGTAACAATACTGCTCATTTTTAGTTCATGACACCTCAACTGTTTCAAAGCAAAGATAAAAGAAGATGCGGTGGTATAAGAGAGAAAACAGAGTTAAGTGCACATTGTTTATCCTCAGTGCACATTTACATAATGTCTACCTTTACGTTTCATTGGATTAATCTGAATGCTATGCAAAACGGGTACTAAAGAAATTGAAGCATAACATTCACATAAAATCAAGTGAAATGAAATCGTGAACTACACTTTTGAGAACATACAAATAAGTATCTGATAAGCCATTTGAAGCACCACCATCAAACAACATCCATTAGACTGCAGCTCGCTCAACATACAAGAGTGCACCGCACTCTATATACTATAAGGTGTAAACAATGTTTGACTGAGTAATTGCAGACTATCCCGGCCTTTGAAAGATGACTCACAGATGATAATAGCTTATGTGTCCGTTAACAGGTTGGCATGTCGAGAGATCTCTCTGGGCTTTGATTAAGGCCAAGGGAATGGGGAGATTTCGCAGGAGGGGGCTTTGGCACTTGTGTGGGCCTCACCGGATGAATAGCACTGTTGCTTTTTAATGCAGTGCCAGCCAGCATGATGAAGAGTTTGAACAAAAACAGTTGCCAAGTTTCTTGAAAGGAAGCTTAAGAGAGTCGCCAAACTATGCTGATCTAATTACCTGATGTTTTTTCGTACAAGGATCTTTTAAATAAATCTGTTGTTCGCTGGCCATCCGTGGGGACCGTAGCATACACATACGGACACAATGAGCACAGGATCTGTTGTAATTCAGCTCGAAGGTCTACAGAGACGACAATCATTTCTCCAGCTCCTGCTCACACATTCACAGTCTCATGTAAAATGCAACTAAAACATCACCAACTCAAGTAAAAATGAAACCGTGTGCATATAGCTGTTAATGGATATCAGTCTCTGTGAAAGGTTCACATAAAGTTAAAGCAATTAATGTGATATGACGACGGGTCTTTGTAATCATGCCCGTGTCTAGCTGACAATCCAAAAAGACTTATTTAATGCAAATCCATTTCATTTAATTCAACCCAAGACAGCCCAACCTGATACCGTAAGAGGACAGGCGCACAAAGTGTCCGTTCCCCCGAAATAGATCCAGCGCTTTTGTTTTACGTTGGAGCAGAAACAGTAACTGGGGCTCGTATATCCTGACCATCTTCATCAACAGCATAATTAGCACTGATGATACTGACAGTGATTAGTGACTCAACTGAGACAGAGAAAGAATGAATGAATGAATGAAAGAAGTAGCATCAACAGGTTTACTGCATTAGCTTTTTACGCGTTTGAGATCAAAGCACAGAAAGACAGATTTCCAATACTGTTGAGTCTGCTCGATGCAGAATAGATGGACTAATATCATTATATCTCTGCGCTTCCTGTTAAGCATTTGTGGTAAGTTAAGATACTTTGAATTAGAATGAACGGTAGACTGCTCTGAGCACCGAAAAAAGGGGGAATTAGTCAGATGTTTATCAGGTCTGATAGCGTGACACAAATAACGCAGAGAGAGAAGAAGAGAAAAAGACAAAGTTACTTGAACGTGAAGATTTGTGAACAAACTAGTAAGACGGTAGCCAGGCGGCAAAAGCAAAGTCTTACCTCGTGCTGACAATTTTTTTGTGTTGATGATCTTAGCAGCATATTCCTGGCCGGTTGATTTCTTTACACATCGCCGAACAACTGAAAAGGCACCCCTGTTTGAAAGACAATAACACAATCGATTTTTAGCCAAAAACAATCTTAATTTTAAACATGAAGCAAATATTGTGCAATAGTTCCCATCAACATTTCAGCAGCGCTAGTTGCAGTTGATGTAAAGTCTTGACATTTCTCAGGGATTTTCCAAAAATCTGATTAATGCTTTTAAGTTATGAACTAAACCAATAATTTTTTTAAGTGATGACTGCAGACAACATAATAGAGTTAAAAAAATGGAGATATATAACTTTTAATTAAGTGTTGATTATATATATTTAGAAGCAATAGATGCCATGCATTATTAGACTAGTATTATTTGCATGGATTCTTGTATTGGTGGAGATTTCTCCACAAAATCCTGGATACTTTTTCCATCAGGATTTCCACTGTTGAAGACGGTTATTTAAAAAACATATGTTTAAACAATGTCAAGCCACCATTATTTACATAGCACTTTTAACAATAGTGAAAGCGTCATAGGAAAGTAGTGTGTCAATGTGGGCTGATGACTTCAACCAAAGCATGTACCAATAATTAATAACCACTTGGCTCACAACAAATGTGTCTTCAAAAGTTTAGAAGATCGCTCAAAATCAATTCCACTACGGAGAAAGTGATTTTTACATCCAGATTCCCACTGCACTCTATCTGTCAGAAAATCATGTAAAAGAATAGAGCAATAGCAATTCACTGGCGGTAAAAAATCAGCACGAAATGTCCTACATAAAATAAGCTGTCACTGTATTGCATTAAAATGATTTATTAGAGACTAATGACTGCTCAATAAGGGCATGTGTTGTGCGTAAGATCATTAAAGCTGCTGCGAATGATTTACGCTCAAAACATACGTGAAAAACCGCCATCTCTGCTCATAGACAACTGTCGAGAGCTATGACGTGGATGGCAGCAAACTTGGAAAATAAATGTCCATTTCAGGCTTTTAAGGGCTCTCTGAAAATGATTCGGGCACTGCTAAAACATCTACTACACTATACTGAAATATTTACTATTTAAATGCTGGCTGAGAAAAAAAAAAAAAAAAAAAGTACTCAGCACACAGCTACTTCTGAATTGACAACGATGCTTTTTGGCAGAAGAATGGTGTAGGTACAGCATCTAACAGCAGGGGCTAAATGAAACATGCTAACCTGTTAAAGCATTACCAATTATGGTGACAGCGTTTAAATCGTGGGAAGCTGTGGAGTCGCTGTGCTGTTAGCTTTTTAGTAAGCTCCGTTCAGTGTAGCCGCTTTGCTATCAGTTGCATGTCACTCAAGACAAACATCGCTGTTAGCGCGGTTTAGTTCATACGAACAGGTAGCCCAGGCCCAAACCTACACCACGGGCACACAGACGCCAACTTGTCTGATGGACTAGCAGGTACAGGCACGTCAAATTTATTTTTCTGTTTACAGGGACAATTTCTCAGCAGACCAATTACAGTGATATATTTCAACATTGACATGATATTTAAAAAAAACTGAAAAAAAAAAACTATAAAGCTAATGTTTTTGATACTTTTTTTTTAACAGTAATGTGCCACAACATCAAGCCAAGTGCTACACTGTACATCTCACTATAAAGAAAAAACGCAGCACACTGCAGCATTAACTACATTATTACATTACATTTCTGCGTTCATTGCATGTCAATGTTTTTATCAGCAGTTCAACTACGCCCAATGAAAGATAGATTACCAACGAATGATGGTGCGATACAGGATGCATATTGATGGGAAATATGAATCATTTCCACGAATCATTTTTCTAAGTTTGTGTAGAAGAGCATTTTTTCGAAAATGATTCAGTGGGACATGCAGTCTAACGCATCTGACATTTTTCTTTTTTTTTTAAAATAAAGATTAATTTACCGTCTTTATTTATTAATTACTATTACGCCTAAAGGTACTTCCAACAAGCATCTCCATCTCTGCTGTTCGGCTATTAAGGCCATGTGGATGCTAAGTACAGCCAAAGGATTTTACTTCTACCTCACTCATCGGTTTGGCCTAATGAAATAATTTGACTCAAAAACCTCTCAAACAGATTCAATATGAACAAATCCTGTGGGTTTTGTATACAGACTTGTAAAAGTAGTTGATTCAAATAATCTCTCAATGGAACAACCGACCGACAAATGAAGTGCTAATTCACTTTTATATTCGAGTTGATCTTTTAGGAGGCTACATATACACAACTGATAAATTCAAAAGGTACAGTTAGGTGAAAAAAGAAACACGATTCAGTAGATCTTTATCATGGTCCCAAACACATCAGATGTGTCAATTAATTACATAAGTACATATATTTCGTTTTTGTAAACATAAAAATGTATTAACAAATGTTTATTTACTTAAAATGTACAGTTTCTGCAATATTTAAACATATCCCATGTGCATTTTATTCGTGACATCTCTGCTATTCGGTTATTAAATTAAACGCTTAGAAATATTCAATGCGATTCGCGAAGAATCGCTCGGTCCGGTTGTGCGCACAGGTTCAACTAGTTCATCAAAACGATTCGACTCAGCAGAACGATTCGTCCACGAAACGGCCAAACGCTAATTCACTTCCTTCATTTTCACGTTGATGTTTTTGGCGGCTGGACAGCAACCGTAAACAAACGTAACGGGCCGCCCGACGACGGTGCGATGCACGATGCCCCAAACAGCAGCGTTTTCTTGCAACTATCGTTACACAAGTCTGCAGCAAACCGTACTATCAGCCTGCGCGCGCGGCGGCAGTCATCGGCGATATCTGATCGATGCTACCGATTGCCGTAAAAGTTTGGGTGGGCATTCAAAACGAGGACGCAAACGACAAAGCCGAGCACCTCGGACCGAAGTATTTCCCTTTCTACCGAACGTCCGTCCGCACGTCGATAAAGTGTCGATAAAGTGCTGCATCACGACGACACGCAGGCTCCGAGAGCACCCTGTAGCGCGCGAGCACGACGTTAGGAAACGCGTCTAAAGATAAACAAAGAAACGAGCTTGGCGAACGCCGAGGCTTGATAATCGCACCGAATCGACTCGACCGGGCTTCTCCGTTAGCGGGCTGCGCTGGCGTTTGACATGCAGAACCGATGCGCCTCCGTGTGCGAAGGCTGCTGTCAACACGCTGAACTAGACGCGGGCAAACGCGAGGAGACACAATGCAGCGAGTGAAGAGAGAGTGAGTGTAACGCGCCGCACAAATGCAGCGGTGCGGTCGCTTACTTTCCGAGCTCTTCGTACAGCTGATACTCGTCTGTAAACCTGGTGGAGGTTACAATTGTAGCCATGTTGCGCTTTACGAGGATATCGCCTCTGTGGTGTCTCCGGGAGCGCCTCGCTCAGGTTCGGGAGATCTCTCGCTCACTCAAAGGGAGGGAGAGAGAGAGAGAAAGGAGGAGGTGGGGGGAAGGAAGAGAGAGAGAGAGGTGCTGGTAAGTGGCGCGTGTGTGTGTATGGAGGTGGAGAGAGAGAGCGCTGCCAGCAACGCGAGATTTTCTCGGTCGACGTCGAGAAGTGACATACACAGCCGAAGCACGCGACGCGACGCGACGCGACGGGGCGACGTCGCGCGCTGCCTCAACTGACTGACTGCCGCGGCGGCGTCTGAGCGCGAACGAATCCTTCTTCGCTTTTTAATAATACGGCGGATTCGTTCGCAAAACCGGTCCGAACAGTTCGCAGTTAAATATGATTCGAACATGCCAGAGTCGACTCGTTACGAGTCGAGAGCTGTTGGGCAAGCGTTTGGAGTGAACCTTGAAGTAAGCTTCACGGACAGTTTTACAGAAGCGCCTTACTAATTATAATATGGAATATTGCCACATTTTGGTTTGTTAAAACACACCAGAGTTGGTTTCAGAGTTTCGTAATCACCTTATTTTTTAATGCGAACATAATCTATTTCCTGAGAATGCACAACACTTCTGATTCTTTGACCGATATAGGTTTGATAGCTGGAATGAGGAAATGTTTACTACAAACCAGTCTGGTTATGATTGCAATAATATAATAATTTACTGACAGCAGAAGCTGGGAAATTAAAAACAGCCACATCTTACATAAAAAAGAAATGTATAAGAAAATGTAGGCCTAAGAAATAGTACTATGGTTCTAAATGACTGTCATATTTTGTGTTATGTGCTGGACAGGCACTATCTGTGGTCGATTGTTGTTCTTTGACACATCTGACAAAGCCGAATCATTACAATTTTTATTTTGCATTCCCCCTCTAGCTCATATTCATAAAATATTCAATATTGAGCTGGATAAAGGGCACTGGCAATGTGCATTCTAGTTTCGCATTGTTCTCGACAGGTATCATTCCAATCTCAAATAGTAATGTTACTCTGTAAACACATTAGAATCCGTCACTGGAAACTAGTTCTACTTCCTAAAAGAAACTGAAAGCAAAATTCAGCTTTGAAAACTTTTGCTCCATTGTGGTTCATCAAAGGAGCAGCGTCTGGATAATAAGCCCGCAGTATACTCTTGCAAGTACATCAATACTGACGCCGAATCCAGCTACACGAGCTCAATTTCATGCGTGTAGTTGCATTGTAAAATACCCAAGCTGTTTTACTACCGATTTTTTATAGATCTGATATATGCGGTATGATGAACATAGTTCGTTTTTACAACAGCACACCATCATCTTGTCAATAGTGCTGCTGGCAAAAATAAATATAAATGTTACTTTTTGGTTAAACGACAGTCACTCACATATATAAGTAATAAATCTAATTTCATTATCATTCTTACAGTATTTGTAATCATTTTACCATCTTGGGGAAAAAAAAAAAACAGCCATTTGAAAGAATAGGTACAAAACGTACTCTGCTACGTTATTACAAACAGATTTACTCGCATGATGCAAGCCTGCTTCAGGTTTCAGGCATTATATTAGTCCATTATGTGGACTTTTATCGCTTCTTAGAAAAAGAACGCAACAACTCTGTGTATCATGGTTGTAAATGCTCTCCCTTCTTTCATGGTCAACCTTGTGGAGCAAAACAGTCCGATTAGCACTGAATGCATAAGAAGTGCAGGGACTGTAATTACACAGAGGCAGGTTGATATGAAAGCTTAATTAGAGCGGAGTAGAGGTGGGTGGTTATTAATTGCAGCGTTCCCGTAGTGCTGTAGCCGTGTATGAGAATGTGTCCTTGCATGCTGAGAAATGCCACATTTTGGTATTCTCAGTCCGACTCGGCCGCAAAGGATGGATGGCTTGCTGCCAGACAGCATCAGTTCCTCAGAGAAGTGCGCTGCTTTAAATATTAGAGACTATATCTGCAGATCATGTTTGAATTATGTTCGAAGTTTAAAACCGAGCTACGGTAAAAGGAAAGAGTTATCAGCACTGTCAAGCTATGACCGCATTATCGCTTGATCTGTGTAATTGAAGACACTGAAGCATTACAAAACAGGCTAAAATATCAAGTGCAGTTTGTTGGGCTTAATGCAAATGTATTGTATTACACTTGATGTCTTTACATTAGCACAATTACCATCTTAAGAGTTATAATTTGCTTGTAATGAGTTGCCTGCCGCCCGATGTAGAGATGATTGTGTCGCCACACCACAGCATTACGGTATGTTGCTTTATTGATTTGCGAAGCAAATGTGTAATCCACTACTGCTTTTAGCGTGACCGTTAAACTGGGTTGCTGTAAGCGAATTCATTCATTGAGCTAATTACAACCACACTTACGGAAACAGACCACCCATATTCCTTCAACAACCTGCACTTTCACCAAAAACCCAGCCTTCAAAAACTGGTCAGCATCCTGATGTTGACATTCAAACATGCATGATGGTTGACAGTGAGAAGGAAAGTTAGTTACAAGCGTTTCAGTGCGTCTTGCATTAATATTTCACAGTGTATCCCTTTGCTGTGTTGTGATCTCTTGAATGACTCAGAAGCAACAAAAGTTGTGATGAAGGAGCTGGTTCTTCTCAAAGAATCATTTAGACGATTCACAAAACAGTCAAGTGAGAGTGAATCAAGCTTCATGGTCACTGGACGAGAATCTTTTTTTTTTTTTATAGGTTGCCAAATTTAAAATCAATTAAAGACATTTACATTGACACAGAATTCAAGTCATGTTAAATAGTTTTTTGTAGTTTAAGATGCATGTTATTCAAAAAGTAATTAAATGATACAAAAAACCCAATGTATTGTCCAGTAAAGTGCGTATGACATATTGGAAACAAACAATGCAGCATTTAACTTTTAATTCTAATAGGCATGAGTATGCTAATAAAACACAATCACATTTATGTGCCACAAATACAGTTCTGATCTTATAACTTGTGGTTTAAATTTAACGAAAAATTATCTCAAATGTATTGAGTTCCTACACACACACACTAGTACTCCAGAGCCTCCTAAAACTGTTCCATATTCGGCTGGTGTAGTTTCTCCACTTCTGCAATAGATGATGTTAGCATGGACAACAGCGTTCGGAGCAACCATCTGCACTTTGGCAACAAAAACATCATTTGGCCCCTCAACGTTTGGCATTTTGGAGCCCTAGTCTCTTTTTTTAACCTGAATGCCTGTATCTGTCAGGTAGTAAGGACATTTTATGCGTGGTATTTCATAAACAAATCGCTCACAGCACCTTTAAGAGATGCCAAACTCAGCATGTGTTCAGGATGACTCATACACAGAGTGAGGGAGTTAGTCAGATCGCTCTCTTTCTCTAGGCCAGCCCATTGTGCATTCTTACCACAGTTGAAGTCTTTCCAAAGTGGGTTGATGCTGTTTTGAGTTGTTTTCAGAGATAAACAGGAGGAGGAAGTGTTTTTGTTGTATTGGTGAAATTATAACACTTGCGCTCCTAAGAAGGAATAACAGTTACATTGTAATAAGGTATATAAGACTTTTCTTCGCAAATAATAACAGGAAGAGAACAATGCCCTCTGGACTACGACTTCAGATAAGTATACACGAGATTTACATCAAAGATTGTAAAGGTGTGTCCACACTAGACTTTGTGTTTCCAAAATAGAAGTCTGAAATAGTTAAGTAATTTCACAAGCTTAGAGCAAATGTAATCAGAACTTAAACGGATAGTTCACCCCAAAATAAAAACATGGTCTTTATTTACTCACCCTGATGTCGTTCTAAACCGGATTTATAACTACTACTTCTGAACACGAGATAAAATTCTTTTTTATGTCCCACAGAAGACAGTCATACAGGTTTTTTAACATGAGGGCGAGTAAATGTTTTTTATTCTCGGGCCAACTAATCCTTTAACATTTAAAAGAACGTATTATTCAGCAATAGAAAACCACTGGAAAATAGGAGCAGATTAGTCAGTTTGAACCACGCTTTAATGAATCTTTCTCCAACAATAAGTACACCGTAACTCTTGCTCCGTAGCTCTTAAGGTAAACATCTGTTTTTCATTATCTCAACTATGTACTAACATTATCTTTTAACTGTGTATTGACTTTTACCTCGCTCTAGATTCCTTATCTTCCAACACAAATTATAGGAAACATTCTCCTCGTTTAATAACTTCATATAAATACATTTAATGCACATCACTTCTTTGCCGCTTGATAAGAGGTTAGTTGTGACTGAACATTTTTTATAGGACTATGTTATTGTAAACAAATCAAAAGCAGGAATGCTGACAGAAGACACTGTGTCAAACAATACGATTACATTACAGTAAATCCATTTACATATACGTAGAAGTAAAATTTTAATATTCAAATATTTATAAAATTCTATTTTGGAATACACATTGCATTGAATACAGAGCGCATTTCATCATGTCTTGTGAAATGCATCTTGAAACCAGGGAGATGAACAGGCCAAGAATGTCTCGTATAAAGGCACACAGCCTTCATACCCAAGAGTGATCTTCCTCCTCTTCAAATAGCCCTCGTTTTACATAAAAGAACTTACTTTATCGCTTTTACTGGCTTTTACATCTGCACTGACCCGATCTACTCAAACTGAGAAGGAATGCGAGAGGACGAGAAACAGGTGGAGGAGAAAACGCAGAAACAATGAAGAATCGCGTGTTATTCTGGTTGTGGTGGGCAATGTCAGAGCAGATTTGGATAGAGCACAAGCATTAAAGCAAAAGGTAGGAGAATGAGAGAGGCGTGAGGAGGAGTGCAAGGCAGAGGCATGTCAGAAAAAGAACAGATAGATGAGAGAAAGTGAACCAGGGGGTGGATATGAGAACACTGGTCCAAGAACAAGTGAAGAACAATATATATATATAATAAGTGCTGTATTATTAAGTATCAAATCAATGCCACTACTTACATCATTTTCTGTATTCAAATAACTGGATCATCTAATAAAGATCCAGCAATATCTACATTAAGTGCTCGTTGAATCACATGTGATCAAATCCAGACTGCTCTGCTCTGGGTTCCATTAACGGTAGGTGATCTGAATGGTTCCGCTAAATCCATTGCATCATGAAGACGGGAAGTTGTCAAATACAGTCATGAATGGTAAGTGTTGTCTAATAATGCAGGAAGGGCATAAACATTTCTATCTCATTGCATATATTTTCACACTGTGTCAGAGTGTCACAAATTGTCCTTTTCTGTCTATAAGAACATTGCAGCCCTTTGCATACGGGTACCAACCTTTTTGAACAAGGCCTTAAGTTTACATACTCTGCAGGAACTCTTAAATCTGGCCTTTCTGTTGGTGTTGTCTGGTTCTTCTTCATCCCCTTCATCTCCTATCTCTTCGTGACCCAACCAGGGAGTCCACACCCCTCCATGAAGTTGCGGGTCAGCCATCGGGTCGTCAGGTGGATTGCGTGGAGGCACAGCAGTCCTGTTGTACTCGGCAAGTCGGGTCAACAGCACCTTGACCACTTCAGGCCTTGCCTCTGCCAAATCCACCCTCTCATAGGGATCAGCAGTGACGTTGAAAAGCCAAACAGACTTCCCTCGCTGGTCACGTCTCTTTTCCATGCCCTGCCACTGCTGCGGACCTCCCGGCATAGTCTGCGGAGGAAACCAGTCTCCGTCGCCTACGTTTCCCGTCAGAAGTTTCCAGTCGCCAGCTCGAATGGCTGCACGCACTCCAGTATCCCAGATCCCAAAACCATTAAGGTTTAGGAGTCTCGGATCGGCTTCTCCATGCTTGCGTGAAACTGGGTCAATATTGAAGAGGATTTCAGTTCGTGGACAGGGCAGGCCACTACTTATTGCACCCCAAACATCTTGGCCATCCAGTTGGCTGGAATCAGATTCTCTGTATCCTGCAAGAGACAGCAGGGTTGGGTACCAATCTGAGACGTGAATCAAAGCCTGACTCACCACCCCCTTCCTTTTCAAAAGTGGGCTGTGTACAAAACCAACTGCTCGAACTCCACCTTCCCAGTAGGAGCCTTTGCCACCACGCAGGGGCCAATTACAACCCCCCGAGAGAGGTTGGCCCCCGTTGTCTGAAGAGTAGATGAGCACAGAGTTGTTGTAGTAGCCTCGCTCCCGTAGCTCACTGATAATATCCCCTACTGACTCGTCTACGCCGCTCACCATTGCGGCATAGTGGCGCCGAGGTCTGTTGCCAAGGGTCTGGTAGTGTCTAAGAAGATGCCCAGGAGCTTGTAATGGTGTGTGCACGGCCTGGAGGGCCACGTATAGAAACAAGGGCATCCGCTGGTCATGACCTCTCAGGATTTCTTTCACTCTGTAAAGAGTCCAAATGACCACAAAAGCTTATGTGACTCAACCCACACAGTATTTGGTTCACAAATGGTTGGTGTTTCTCACCTCTCAGTGTAAAGCCTTGTTGAGTAATTCCCGCTCAGCTCCCAGGCCGGCCGTTCTCCATCATGCAGGTCGAACCCACAGGCCTCTGTACCGTCACAACTTTGGAAGCTGAAATGGTCTCCGCTGCCCGTCAGCGATCCAAGGAAGCTTTGAAAGCCACGGCTCGTTGGCAGACACTCGGGACGGCAAAAACCCAGGTGCCATTTCCCTACCATGTGAGTGCTGTAACCAGCCTGCTGGAGCCTCTCTGGGAGCGTCGGTATGTCGGGGGGCAAGCAGAGGGGCTGCCGTGCACGGATGATCGAATGTTGAAGCCCAGTGTGAATCTGATACCTGAAGCAATAGATGGTAGATAGGGATTTTGATTTCCTCAAGTTTAGTTTCCTCAAAATCTGCCACACAGAGTTTAGCTCAAAGGCTCGATCAGGCTCATCTTTAAACTTTCTAGTAATTCTGAAAACCTTGCTCACATTAGGGATGGAGCTAAACTTTGCATGACAGTGGCCATCCAGGTCTGCATTCCTGGAACTCTTGTCTATACTAATAAATTCATTACGTTTAACTCCAACTAAGAAAAGATACTTATATTAAATATGCAATAGACAGTATAAGATCATTTATAGGACCATAATAATAGTAAGTATATACAGTAAGATTCATGCCGTGTTTTAACAAAATAGTGCCATTAGAAAAACAATAGTGGGTCTCTTACCGTCCAGTCATAAGCTGGCTCCGTGAAGGGGAACAGATGGGCTGAACATAATAGTTTTCCAGCTTCACCCCTTCGCCAGCCAGCTTGTCCAACACGGGTGTATGGATCTCTGAGCCATGGTACCCAATGTCATTGAAGCCTTGGTCATCTACCATTACAAAAACAATATGTGGGGGAACTCTGCCCCGTCTGAGAACCTTTTCTTCCGTAGTATGAATTAGTCCTAGGGCCAAGCAGAAGCAAAGCACCAGCGCATCCATAATTGCAACTAAATTGCCTGTCTGTTGATTAACCTTTTGGTGAGTCCTTATCTTGACGTTCAACTTGAACCAAGCCAAATTAACACAGAATGCTTGCTGTTATAATCCATCAAGCAGCGTGAAGGTCATTTTCCCCTCTAAGGTGGATGTAGCTCTTTTAATTTTCTTTAATATTAGCAAGCGCTAAATTAAACTTGTTCTGTAGCTCTTCTCTCTAGTTTGTTAGTCCAGGGCGATATTCTGTATGTCTGAGTAATTTTGTGAGCAGAGCTGAACTGTCCGAGAGTAAACACTGCTGTCCTCTAACAGGACCGTGTTACATTCCTCTAGCACACCAACCTACAGGATTATGCGCTTCTGTTTTGAAACGTTATACAATGGTATATACAAATCATTTTTTTTAATGTTAAGATAGAGTTTATAGCATATATACAATTTAGCATTACTTTGTATAAATGACTAAGTTTTACTGTGATGGTACATGTTAGTTTTTTTTTATAGGGGAACTGTTAGGGAATATAATAAAATACAAGGCAATTTGGTGGGTAAAAATTAAGGAAATACAGTGTTGACACCACCTGGTCAGTAAGTGTATTACACCCAACTAATAATAGGGAGGAAAGATTTCTCTCTCTTCCAACACACATTTTCACCTGATATTGACCCAAAACAAGCACTAGTGCAGGTGAACTTGATAACACCAACTTTACGTGTTGTTTTATTGATTTTAATTACCTTAGAATCACAGAAAGATGCTTACCTGCTAATGAGTTCACAGAACAGAGGCTGTAGAGACCAACTTTCCTGTATACAGGCTAAGTGATGCTTACTGTGGAAGTGTGCATGGAAAGGATAAGCAGTGATCTATTGAACCCAGTCTTATTAGATGCACATCAATTAAATGGACGATTCAAGCAAAACAGAAAATTCTGTCGTCATTTATTCATCCTTACATTTATCCAAACCTGCATGACACACATTCTTCTGCTGAACTCAGAGGTTGGTAACGTTACCATTACTTGCACTGTATAGATAGAAAATATGACTCTGTCATAATAAGACCACTCACAACCCACACACTAAAATACTTGGCCTGGGCTTGTATTTGGAGTTCAGTAAATCAAAGAAGACGCTTCAGTGGCATTGAACTAGTGGCCTCTGAATTCTAGTGAAGCCAGACTGCCACTGACAGACAAAATAAATCATGTCACAGCTACACCAAGAACACCTATGGATGAAAGTAAAAGGCCACCATAGTAGATTACTGCTGTAGTTATACAGACGAAGGTTTGAGAATTAAAATGGGGGAAACAAACAATGACACACGAGCACTCTCTCTCTCACTCTCACATATCCGGCCCTCTGAAGGGCTATCGACCGCTCTCAGGTTTGCTCTGCCAGCGATCTCCTCTATGTAGCAGAGAGGAAATCAATGCCACAAAATGAGTCAATTTCCTACATTAAGCCAAAACAGACGACAGTCTCGCCCAAGTGGGAAATTTCACAGCCATTTCAGAGCAGGGAGAGAAAATGGAGGAGGCAGCCAGAGGGGAAAAGAAAAAAAATGCTCAAACTGAGTAGCCTTGGCTGTGTGGTAAGCAATTAATTGTCATCGCGGCTTTAGTGCAACTGGTTTTGCTTGTTATAGGGACTGTTCACACAATTTTTCGCTTTCTGACAAAAACATCTTTTTTGTGTTTTACAGAAGAAAGCAAATACAGTTTAAGAACAAATCGAGGAAATCATTACAGAATTTCAATTACTATCACTTTAAATGACTGAAAGCACAGTGTAACAAAACACTACACTGAACTTCAATTAAAAAGGGATCATTAACATTAACATTTTTAAAAAGTGACAAAACCTGTTTAGTAAGTCATTTAGAACAGCAGTGGTTTTTTATCACTACTACATAAATATACAAGAAAAACACTCGATAGAGGTGTAAACCCATTTGTGGCCAGACGCCCACCGAGCAGCCCATAAAGCATTAATGCTCATGTGTTATTAATAAATGGATGAGTGAAAATGTTCCAGGTGTACAGCGTGTGTATGCATGCATTATGTGAGATGAGGAGAGCGTTAGGCCACCATCAAAATCACTCAAAGCCTATAGCTCCACTATGTGGAAAGAAAAGGCATGACGACTAGAATATTACTTAAGAGATATAAATATTTTTAATTCAGCAAGTTATGACTATCTTGTATGTATATATATATATATATATATATATATATATATATATATATATATATATATATATATATATATATGTGTATATATATATATATATATATATATATGTGTGTATATATATATATATATATATATATATATATGTGTATATATATATATATATATATATATATATATATATATATATATATATATATATATATATATATATATATATATATATATATATATATACATACACACACACACACACATACATACACAAAGACTGAATTCAAAATGAAACTGATACACAGCTAATGACCGATGCATATCAGACTTTCATGAAGGGTGTTGGGAGTATTTTGATATATTATTGCATTTTGAAAGGAAATCATCTACTCATTTACATTTATGTCTCTTTTTACAGAGCCGTTTTCTCTTAGCAACTCTTCCACAGGAAGCTCATTAAGCAGTAGTGTGATCTGTGGTTAGAAAAATGTGGTTAGCTTGAAGTCACTGAAATGAAGGCTGAGCTACTTGAAATGTATTCAGCGTTAGACACGGTATGTCCGTTACACACATTTCTCTTGTGCTTTTATGCAGCAAATATAACAATATTAAAAAGTGCTTTACCAGACAGAACTGTGTGCTTTGCAAGTTAATTTGGTGGCAACACTTACAGGCATCAAAAAACAAAACCAAACCCATCCTTGTCTTATAATACACATCTCCATCGATAGACACCTAATGGTCTAATGGTTTGGGGTCAGTAAGACTTTTTTTTTTTGGTCATAGATTTCCATTTCAAGTAAATGCTGTTTTTTCTTTTCCTGAAATCTTGAATGAATAAGAACATTAGAATAATTTTATCATTTATTGACACCGAAGACTTTGTAATGGTTGCTATAAAAGATTTGCCATAACAGGAATAAATTATATTTAAGAATATAATAAGAAAACTGTTACTTTTAATTGAGTTATTTCAGATTCAATTAAATTATCCCAGGCTTAGTGAGCATAAAACAGCATCTTTCTGAATTTATATTTTACAACACTAGTGCATTTTTTAAACTAAAAAGCGATACTTAAAACACTGATATTAAATTTTCCTTGAGCTGCAATGGCGTAAAAATATTCAAGAAACAGGCAGGAACTCCCTGAAAAAGATTTTCACCTCTACCTTTTTTTAAGCCCATTAATACCTTCTCAATTCCAGATGAATGATTCACACAAACATATCCAACCTCTCTAAGTGTTTATTAGAGATAATACAGCGTTGGGAGTTTTTAAAATACATTTTTTACAAAAAAAAAAAAAAAAAAGACAAGACAGCAGCTCCTCATTGTGTAGGACAGACCACAAATCCCAGCTCAGCCCTTGTCCTCTCCCCCTTTCACAGCTCCTGACATACAACACACCTGCCTCAGCGTCTACAGTAACTTCCACACTTCAGTGTGCGTAGTGTAGAGGAAAGTGCATGAATAGGATAAATACGGGATACACCTGATAAGACACTTGAAATAAAAGCTTTCCACTGGCCTCTAGTGGGAGACGAGACATTGAACAGATGCTCCCTCGATTGCATATACTTTCTTACCGTTTGGTTTCTGATCCAGCTTTGTGCGTTTGTGCGTGTGGAGAAGACAAGGGCTGAGGATCTGACGTCCTCTAGAGCTCTGGCTGTACACAAACGCTGTCACAATCCCACCCACCCGGACCCAAAATATACAACGCTTTTAAATGTACAATGTTTTACAATCATTCCTCAGACGAGATGATCAAGGCTAGACTGTGTGTGTTTTTGTACGAGTACTAGTGTGTATTAACACACCGAAGTCACCAATGAATTCATGCTTGTCCACACCGGTAGTGCGTTCTGGTCCTGACAGGCAGGTCTGTCATAGATAAGAAGAGGGACTACATTTCCCAGCATTCCCTCGTCTTCAACATCTCAGGCAGTGAGCACCTCGGCAGCAGAGAGAGGCTGAAGTTTGCAGTCCGCTCAAAGCCGTCACGTCATTTCATCTGCTACTATAGTTATGAAGCGAGTGGTTTTGGTACCTCTGTAGTGAGCGGACACTGTTTTTATACTGAAGGTGCAAGTGACATCGTCTCAGCTCCAGCTGCTGCTCTGAAGCTCTTCTCTCAGCCAGGTGGGTAACGCCTGACCCAGCCGATTCAGCAGCCGTAACAGTTCCAGGTTATGCTCCCTGTAGTATTCGGTCAGGAAGGCACGTGTCTGAGAAAGACACAGAACACATCTTCTTTCACAAAGCCTGCGACTCCTAACTGCTGTGTGCTGAACTAACAGCAGCCTACAGTCATGACCATCTTCAAATATATTCAAGTGCCTATTAATTCCTCTTATATATAATTACTATTTCAAAATATTTAAATGTTATAACTGACATTATTATGTATTATAATAGATTATTACTAATTATTATGGTTATTACTATAATTTTTTCATTATTATAAAAAAAAAAGGTGGCTGTTATTGTTATTACAACTATTTTTATTATGTAAATGACCAACGGTTTAGGTAGTGGATTTAGCTGGTAATTTCGACTGACCTATATATTTTGTATTTCACTATGTATATTTACTATTAGTTATTTACTGTATATTTATTTCACTAGGTTATATTTTGTTTCATTGAAAATATGTTAAAAACTGTTAGACTGCAGAAATGTCAAGGCATGCCCTCTGTTGTTTCATCCTTTTTGCAGCGAAACAAACATGCTTGTTGCATCGTACTAGTTGAAAGATTTCCTGTGATATGACGTGTCTGTCTGATCTGTGTGAGGTTGAGTCTATCACTTCTCACTGCCGGTGAGTCACTCGTCTTTAACAGCGTGTCCGAGACAATGGCATTGTTCAGAAAGAGAGAGCACGTTTTATGAGGGAAGAGAGGAGAGATGAGACTATCATTTACCTCAGGGGCCATTTCTGGATATTTTCTGCCTTTACTCTTCCCCAGACACTTCGGACGCCCACCTTCCAACCTCTGACACCAGAATCCTTTTCCCTCATCAAAACTGCAATACACACACACAAACCAACACCAAAAAATGTTCCGTTTATTCACAGATGTATACAAGTGTATACATGTTAAAAGCGAAACTCACACAAGAGCCTGGGTGTAGTTGAAGATGGGTGTGACCCCCAGGAACCGCTGGATGCCGTCCATCACCAGGGCCGGGTTGGATCGAAGCAGGGTGCCGTCTACAATATGGAGCTACAGTGGAGAAAAGAGAACAGAGTTTAGAAAAGAAAAAGCCATTGGATTTTAAAAATATTACAGAAATATTTTGAGCAAAATGTTTGCTGAATTTAAAATGAATGAAAATTAAATGAAAATATAATATTTTGTAAATAGAAATATTTAAATAATATTTAAATATTCCTCTTTAACACTAAGTTTAAAAGAGAATTCAGAACTTTGAAGTACAATTAAAGTGCCCTATTATGGATTTTTTTTTTTTTTAATAAAACGACCTTTCATGCAGTGTGTAATGTAGCTCTAAGTGAATGAAAACATCCTGCAAAGTTTTAAATCTAAAAAGTGCACCATGTTATGACAATCAATGACTTTATGACGTTATGACTTTCAAAAGAAAGATTTGGCTCTGAACCACTGAAACGAGTCCCAAGCTGTTTCGTGATGATGTCAAAGTGAAACATTAACATATTTCCCACCCACTTTTTGGTCTTTTCTTGTTGGTTCTGAATGAAAATGTGAATTTTTTTGCCACTAGGTGTCACTTTGGAGTGTTAAAAGCTCACAAACACTGCTATAAAAGAAGTCAATCACTCACTGGAGGGGTTTGGAAAAAAGAATCGTTAAACGAGTCGTTTGAGAGCCGTTGAACAAATAAGGTAAAAATAAAATCATGTAATAATAAAATGAAAGTGTTTTTTTGACCTTACATGCACGTCAACCTGTCATTTAGGACTTTAATTTCAAATGTGTTTGTCCTGACAGTTATTAAACACAAAAACCAAGAAGAGTCAACCAGACACAGATAACTGCCGTACCTGTCTGGCCTGGTAGTGCACGAGCCAGCGCTCTAGATGTGTGGCGTAAGTCCCAGGATTAAGGCTGCGGCTCTGAAGGGTCAACAGCTCTTTAGATGCAGAAGCACCTGCTGTTACAACCTCGTGGAAAGTGTGGTTAATGGCAGCAGGGTCCTGGTGTGCTCGTTGATGCTGACGAGACATAAAAACCACACAACTCATGAGAATGTCTGCGGTGAAAGAGAAGGGTTCATGGTTAAGATAAACTCTATCTGACAAGAACCTCTACTTCCTGCTGTGCATACATGAGCTGCCCTATTAATGCACAAAATGACTGACAGAGCCTCAAATGTCAAATGTGATTTTTCAGAACCTACACGTGATGTGTGTGTTAGGTAAGTGACACTCCATAAAATCTTTAAATGATCACTACTGCTGGACTATTGCACAATATGAGAGAAAGAGAGAAGAAGAATGAGAGAAAGCTGTTGGAGACTACCTGGTACCAAGAGTAGGCTCTGTCGACTGGGTTGATGAGCAATGCTATGATCTTGGCTCTGGGCAGTAAGGCGGCAGCCCTCTTAGGAACCACCTCTGTATCAAAGTAGTTGGCACTTTTCTCAAACATGAAGTCTGTGCTGACGTTCGAGGGGAAGGGAAAGAAGTCCATGTACCTGCAAAAGATTAAGATTTGCAATAACAACAAGAGGTTACAATAAATACATTTTTAGCCTTCTATTACAGGACATTTTAACGACTTCTTGCTATTAAAATTCATTTTTAAGCAAAGGGCTTATCCTGTACCCAAGTAATGGATCTATTAAAATTTCAATATGAAACCTCGACAGTATTACAGATATAATAAAGTGGATGGGGCGATAAACGTAGGACTAATGATTTGTCTCTGCTACACTGGCTGAGAGTGCAGAAGTTGTGCTGTGTATATTACCAGTCAATGCCGTTGTGGTAATTCGGCCCGTTAAAGAACTGGATCTCCTCAAAGGTGACAGGGCTGGGGAAGTTGCTGGTGATGGCGGGGTGAAGGGTCAGGAAGGAGTGCAAAGCTGAGGTACCTGTGGTCAGACATAAACAACATCATACGCAGTCTCTAAGGAGGCATTCTGGACAGCTTATTTATTCACATACCCAAAGACAGATTTAAGGTTTGAATACCGGGACTGACCTGTTTTCTGTGGGCCAATAACCAGAAACTTGGGCAGCCTATCACAGGTTTTTTCTTTGGACCAGATGTCTTTATGTCTCTTGTCATGACAGGGATTCTGAATGGATTAAATATGAAGAAAACATACCCACATTTTTTCATTTCACATTGATTAATGAATTTAAATAGCTTTTCCATCTATTCATTAACTACACTTAATTACTATAACTGATAACAACAATAATAATAATAAAAAAAGACTTGATTTGATTACATATTAGTGCACAAACATCCCTGGAAACTTATACAGTACATACAGTATTCAATATTATTTTATATTTATATAGTAAAATTATACACAGTATTATATATTATATTATAAAATCAGTTAACAAATAAATATTTATTACTACAACTGTTATAATTATAGTTTTAGAAGATTTTTAAGACTTTGTATTTTTTATACCTGCCATAGGGGGTCCATCTCTTCTGGAAAAATCTGGAAGTATTTCTCTGCTAGTTCCATAGGAGGTAGAGTCTGTAGCCGTAGGTTGGTCCAGCACTGCACAAACTTCACCAGAGACTCAAAGGTGTATAGGCCGAGCCGATCGTTTCCGTAGTTAGACAGGTGAGTCATGAAGATACTGATCTGAGGGTGGGACAGGGTTACTTACATATAACTTGATTTAATCTCTTTTTAATTAAAGGTTTGGAAACATCTACTATTTTCATATTGAAGATCATAATCTAGTTTATTTTTCCAGCTGCCGCACTAGCAAACACTTCAGGCAAAGAGGCCGGACACAAACAAAAGCATAGAGTGCAAGGGCAGGACTCAGTCACCGCTCAAGGCTTTGGGAAAGATAAACACAAACACACACAAAGAAAAATATACTCACTCCCATTCGCTAAACACACACACAAGCACAAACACTGAAGGGAAAACAGCACGAAGGCAACTCACAGGGTTCAGGAGGACGGTGAGGAAGAGTTCTCCTCCACGTATGCTCTTGTCCAGCTCACGAGAGCCTCCAGGGTACTCATTATAGAAGATGGTGTGAGTAAAAAGGCCACATGTCTGCCTGGGCAACACCTGCAGACAGAAGAAGGTGAGAGACCTGTGTAGACAGCATTCAACTCTGCCTCCAAGTCAGCCTCATCCACTGCACGGACATACTTAAAGACCAATGTATTAGAGGAATTAAAACAACCATTTGTCATTTTATCTGATCATAAGTTCAGGCTACAATAACATTATTTTGTAAGTATTACTTTACTTGGATTTAAAAACACCGTCTAATTCATAAATCACAAACAAAATGAATGTCTGTATTGTTTGGTTAATATCTTTAACAATAATTATTGTCTAACAATATCCTGTTCCCGGCGTCCTTTGAGAGTGTTCTCTGCATTCAGGGCTGTTACGCGAGAGCAGCAGGCATGAACAGTGCGCTTTCTGCTCCACACGTTTTATCTGCGAGGTCTGCGTGGAGCATGTGCACGGTGATCCTCAGAGCTGGTGGTAAATATACAGCCCTCAGAGAGAACAGGCAGGTTATCGATGAGCAGAATAAGAATGGAGCAAAGTGTAGATGTGCAGTCCTTGAAGGACGCTTAACTCGGTTTTGTTCATGTTCTTCTTAGACTATAATTTTAAATGACAGCTGTTGTATTTATTTATTCGAGACGAATGAAATAACTAATAGGCTATTTCTGTACATTTTAGTTTTCTCTCTGCGACAATGTTTTTGTAAATGTAAACTAATACAATTATATATTTATTTGTTATTAGCCAATTTCTGTTACTGTCAGAAATTGAATTGCAAGATTGTGGAAAGGTTTCGGGAACGCGAATGTGGCGGGAACGGTGAGGTCGAGAAGAAATTTATTTTAAGCAGGTGAACAAAAGAGTGAAAATATAGCGGGTGGCAGTACTGCACGCACCTCTACACCGAGGCTATGGGGCAATTCTATCTATCTGTCTGACTTACAACCTACAACAAGTTAGTTACGTTTTCTTATTAAAAGAATCTCCTACTTACTATTCAAACACGAGTTTTGAGCAGTGAATGGTAGTGCTGTTGTCGTTTCTTGTTTCTCTGATCACCAATGAAGATACGGTGTTATGTTTATGACGCAACATGACACGTTACATTAACAACAAGTGCCTCGTTTGTAATGCGTTTCATTTTTTTTATGTCGTAGTGTGGGGTTTAGAGAAACAATAATGTATAGTACATGACAAATAATGTGTGGTTTTTTTTGTTTTTGTTTTTACTTAAACCACAAACACACTGCATTACACCAAATATCAATGTTTCACCTTTATGCCACGGTGTATGAAGCCCCTGCGATGGCGTGCCGGTCTTAGGTGAGGATATTCTTCTGTGCTGGTTACTGTGATCCCCCAAACGCTCTTCCAGGCCTCGTAGAGCTGGCTGTGTACAGGATACACCCCTGAATGGTGGGGGGCCACAGCGTACCCCATGTCTGTGGGAATACCGTGCTCCTGTAACGACAAGCCACAAACAAACGCTCATGAAGATCAATCACAAAGCTACCCGCTGCTTGAAATTCACTCGGAATTGCACTGCCAAGACTTATGGGGCGAACGGGAGCAGAACAGAGGGAAAAAGTCGATACAAGACGCATTAGAGATGCCGTTAACAAGACATGTCATCAAAACGTGTGCGAGCGAGAAGCTTTTGATGCAGAAGAAAATCTGTCAAGAGGCGTAGTTATTTCTAACACCACAGGAGGGTGGTAGACAAACACATCCTTAAGATGAGCAAAGGGCTTTACTTTCAGTCCAAGGTACCACTTTCAGAGCTCTAGGTGTGTGTTCCTTCTTTGCTTGTGTGTGTGTGTGTGTGTGTGTGTGTGTGTGTGTGTGTGTGTGTGTGAGAGAGAGCACAAACTGTGAGCCCCGAGTTAAGGACGGCCCTTTGCAGGCTCATTAAACCTTGATGAAGGAGCTGTGTCTTCTCCATTGAGCAGAGTGCAGGAGAAGGCATATGTCAGTGTCTGCTCTAAAGACAGGATGTGACAGAAGGATTAGCGAGAGGAGGAAAGGGCTGGTTAGTATTCACGGCGCACCCCCTCTCGCTGTCTGTCTGCCTGCCTGCGGTCCATATCCCACTCCAGTGACCATCATTACACCAGGGTGGGCTCATTTCAACAGGCCAAATTCACAATCTCCTCGGCGGATGCACTCCGAGTCAAGGTCAAAGAGAATCCTACCGATCCAATGAAAAAGTGCTAATACAAATCTATAATGAAATACCAACATGAGATAAAGCTGGCGGGCAGTGAATCGATACTCGCATCCCTGCAACAGCAGCAATAATGGCTGTAAATAGTAACACAATGATGAAGGAACAAAACCAGCTCCCCTGTCGCAACATAACAAATGGAGGGAAAAAACTAATACGGAAAAGATCGAAGAAACTAATTTTGTGTGACATTTTTGTGTTAAAATGAGTTTGCTTATCTTTAATATTTAAAGAATAGAATACATAAGTCTTTTGCAGGAAAAGTGTAGAGAGGTGGGGGGGGTTATATGTCCAAACAATGGTAGACGTTTGGAGGGTCTGGTTATATTATGTTTGCAATTCTGTTTGGGGCAATTAGCGGCGCAGAAATGAAACATTTCTGTTTTAAGGTGTATCATTTTACCGACTAACCTGTGCAAACTGCATGTTGAGTCTCATCTGCTCTGCTAACACGCTGACATTGTGGAAAAGGTGCGGCTGCATGTGACTCCACATGTGAGGAAACCACCAAAACTCATGCCGGTGCTGCAACAGCATGTCGTCGCCTTCGTCCTCCTCCTCTGTACCTGCAAAAACACAAACATACTGCTGAAGAAAACACATTTGGGCTAAAAAGAGCTTTAAAATTGTGTTTAGTTTTTTTTTTTCTTTTTTTTGTTATTTTTTGTTTTAATAGCCTGAACAGGAAAAAAAAAAGTTTTCAAACCTGGCAGAAATCAGTTTTTTATTATTTTGTACAATGAGATGAGATTTTAGATCAGTTTCTTTGGCATCATTCTTGATTAATACTTGATTAATACTTTTTGGATAGTTCCCTTATAGAAATGTGAAAGTGTGGAAGTGAAATATACCTTGACATTTCACTCATATTCATGATATGCATTCAGCAAGAGTCAGCAAGATTTCTTGTTTTAAAAAAATAAATTACTGAATAAATACTTACCAAATAAAAAAAAATGCTTGTTTTTAATAAGGGTGCATTAAGTTGATCAAACGTAATAGTAAAAAACATTTATAAATGTAATGTAATTCAATTACATTTTTCTGTTGATTTAACCAAATTAGATTTAAGACAGGAAAAATCTCCTGCTGTGTCTATTAACAGACATCAAGAAAACCGAAACAAGTACCTGCATAGTAGAACTTCCCGGAGAATCCAAGATTGAAGGTGAAGTTGGGAACTAACGTCCGCAGTTTATTCTGAGTGTTGAGCAAAGCCTTGGGAAAAAAAATGAACAGTTATTACTTTAATAAACACATTATCAAAGTCCTGTCTAAAATCTGTGGAATAAAATTTGCAATATTGCAAGAACAAAAACAACATCATTTGACTTCACTTTGAGCTATGCTTGAAGGCAAAAACAACAGTGGTGTTAAACGAATCTCTCCAGTACCTCAAGCATTCGCATTAACAAATGTATGAGATCAAGTCACCAACAGATGGCATTGTGGTGCCAATCCAGTTCGATGAAGGAAAGAAGAACTTTCAGGCCGTCGGCCAGATCGACAGACTGAGTGGGATGAGAAATATACATTTGCATTCAAATCTCCTCTACCCACGGGCAGGTCAGACGAGCGAATGAAGCCGCAGCCTTAACATCAATCTAAACTCATCCTAGTGAAATGAAGACATTTCATAACTTAGCATCACTGCGCACATCTAGCTAATGACGGCGCTGTGAGGCTTGAAATACAAAATGATCCTGCCATCAAGCCCTTCAAGCCTTAGAGTGATACGGCGGTATAAGCGAATTACAGCGCTGTTCCAGCACAAATCAGACGGCGGGGAGAGATAGTGTCGCTTCCCGCACAAATCTAACACAAAGCCGGGCCGATAGTTGCGGCAGTATCACAAATCAAGCCGTGCTGCTGGGGAGAGAAGGCTGCTGCCTTGCAATGAAGAGATGGCATCTTTCGCTGATTTAAGAGCCGCCTGTGTCCCTGAGTATGAGTGTATCCAATATTTGTTCCGCTTTGAGTGTGTTTGCTCAGCACGTCGGCATAATCCTGCTGTTTTTATGGCGAACTGCGAGCCATGCAAGATTGCGGAGTGATGCCCAGCGTGGACAGATTCAGTAGTGTGAATCACCTTTGACAGGTTCATAAAAGAAGAGGTAGCTAAAACAGAAAAAAGGGTACTTACAAAAAAAAATAATTGGTTTTCCGTTCACAATCAATAACTCTGTTCAATGAGTTATTCAAAGACAGAGTAAGTGGAACAGCCAGTATGACAAGAAGGCCAGAGGTCAGAACACAGCTTTGGTCACTTGACCTTTTCTGTCACAACACACTTTGCTCAGCACTGCAGCAACATTACTGAAACATTTTCATACCTGAATCCTATTTCCTTCTCATAGCCCATCTGATTATCTCTTGACCTAACAGACCAGGGCTCAAGATGACTGCTGAGACAAGATTCGGCCGGATGCAAAACAAAGCCAGTTCAGTGTTGTGTCTGGCAACGGCCTCACGTTTTGACAGGGGACATGGGCATCATCTCCCTGTACAGCTGACAATCAATAGTCACATGAATCTCTAAGTACAGCCGGATTGTCGAGAAGCTGAAACTCAAGACAAAATATTTATTTGTGAAGGTAA